>NC_084560.2:40770420-41040420 GCF_033978685.3 Nerophis lumbriciformis
CCTTCTACCATCCTAGTCCAGCCCTTGTGTCCTTGAGCAAGACACTTCACCCTTTGCTCCTGATGGCTGCTGGTTAGCACCTTGCATGGCAGCTCCCGCCATCAGTGTGTGAATGTGTGTGTGAATGGGTGAATGTGGAAATACTGTCAAAGCGCTTTGAGTACCTTGAAAGTAGAAAAGCACTATACAAGTATAACCCATTTATCATTTATTTATGTTCTCCCGAAATGTGTTTGTCATTCTTGTTTGGTTTTGGTTCAAAGTGTGGCGCATTATTAGTAAGAGTGTTAAAGTTGTTTTATATGGCCACCATCAGTGTAACCTGTGTGGCTGTTGACCAAGTATGCTTTGCTATCACTTACGTGTGCAAGCAGAAGATGCAAATAACAAGAGGCTGGACTGGCACGCTGTTTATACAGATTGTAGAGGGCGCTAAATGCTGTACCATCATGGCACGCCCTTATTATTATTGTAAGGGTGAAAATCTGAGAATATTAATTCCGTGAGTTTTCTGCGAGAGGCACTGAAATCCGGAAGTCTCCCGGGAAAATCGGGGGGGTCGGCAAGTATGCAGCTGAGCCGCATCAGAGTGATCAAAAAGCCGCATGCAGCTCCGGAGGTTGCCGACCCCTGTCCTATAAGATGAAGGCAATTGCATTTTATTGATATTTGTAATGTATTCAATGTTTATAAATGAATATTTAAATATACTAAATGTAAAAAAGGGAATACATATTTAAAATAATCTAGTTTGGTTACGCCATCATGAGCGCAACACAAGGTTGTAAAAGTTTCAACTACAAATTCTAAATAAGATGTCAAAAGCAAACTGAAATCAAATACACACAGCTTAAAGATTGATCAATACCTATTTACATTTAGTAATACATAAATCTGATGATTTATCAAAATATAAAAGAAAAATACCTGAACAGAATGCTCATGATGGTTACACCAAAAAGTAACGCTATGAATCACGTTTTTCCAAGTTTTTGGGGCATTTTTATGCCATTTCCAAGCATCTCCTTTTTATTATCGTTGATTTTAAATGGTCAAACTAATGCATATTATATATGCATGCTCTAGTAAACAAACAAAAAAGGCATATTTATTTTGATTGTTACATTTTGAAGTACATTTGTGCAGGTGGGTGCGAATGTACCCATTACCAGAGCTGTACACTGAGGTTCTGCTCGACTGAATGCGACGTGAGTGCGGGAGCATTCCAGTGTTTCCCACACATTCATTTATTTGTGGCGGCCCGCCACGAAAGAATTACGTCCGCCACAAATGGATTTTTCGGCTTTTGACTTGCTCGACCGCTCATAAAAGCAATGGGACTCTGTCTGTGAATGTACCTTGTAGTTACAACTCCGGTGCAGTAGGTGGCGGTAGCCTACTATGCATTGTAACTCCGCCAATAGCACTTAATTCACCTGGTGGGCCAGAAGAAGAAGAAGAAGAAGAAGAAGAAGAAGAAGAAGAAGACGAAGAAGACGGACGGGATCAAAATACGAGGGTAATATAGGTTATGGTAGATAGGTTATAGCTGCATCGCTCGCGGCTCATCATATATTTAACGTTAATCCGCGATTTCACCGAGCGTTTCACTGACGGTGAGCAGCCTGACGCTGCTTCATTAACACCGCCGCTGTTTGACTCGGGGGCCGGGGCAGACAGACGTAATAACAATCACCTGTTTTCATACCGACGAGCTAACGTGTCCAGGTTATAACCCTGTTGTCAATAAACACACGTGGAGACGGTGCTTCAGATACTACATTAATACTCAAGCTAAAATGTCCACTGTCCACTGCAGCATGTGAATGCAATGAAAAGAATAAAATCTGAGCCAACCAGCTGTTAAAATGTTGTCCAGGTTAATGTTTTGGCCATTAAAGGCCCTTCATTTCAAGATTTCAACTGTGATCGGGCTTTAAACAGGTGGCTGACCTGTTCAGATGGGTGTAACTGCTACTGGTCAAATAATGTGAAATAGCATTTAATTTTACATGTATGCAATGCCATTTAAATGTAATTATAGATAATAATAATAATAATAATAATAAATACTGTGTAGTGTTGTAAATAGTCAACGGGAAGGATTTTAGTAAGATATAAGCCATGAGCACTACACAGCCAGAAAAAAACCTAGGCAGGACAAGTAAAAATATTGGGGCAAGTAGATTTGAGAAGTCGGGCAAGTAGAAAAATTAGGGCGGAGGCAACAGGTGAGACTCTGCAAGCACTGAAAAATAAAGCAGGGTCAGATCAGAAATGCACTTTTCTCATGAAAAGGGTCCTAATTTATATTCTTATGTGCCTTATAGAGAGGACCACGACAAAACATACACCTCTGCCTCTGTTTCACTTTATGTTGCTGGTAAATAATATGGTTGTAATAGTAGGCTAAAGTTAAATTATTTAGTATGCACTAATTAAAGGGGCAGAGCTTTAAGAGACATTTTAGCTTTTATATTTTATAAGATATATTTTTTGTAAGAACCACAATTAATAAATATATTTCAGTGAATCACTAATTGTTCAAATCTGTATATAAGTATGTACATAAAGTGTTGTAATTATATTCCAACTCCGCGTTCTTCTTGGTCATCGCTGCTGCCGCCGCCACCCCCCGACCACACCACCACAAATAGATGTCTGCCCTGTGGGAAACACTGCATTCCCATTAACAACGCATCGCATATACAGTACAGGCCAAAAGTTTGGACACACCTTCTCATTTAATGAGTTTTCTTTATTTTCATGACTATTTTCTACTATTTGTAGATTGTCACTGAAGGCATCAAAACTATGAATGAACACATGTGGAGTTATGTACTTAACAAAAAAAGGTGAAATAACTGAAAAAAAAATGTATATTCTAGTTTCTTCAAAAGAGACACCCTTTGCTCTGATTACTGCTTTGCACACTCTTGGCATTCTCTCCAAGAGCTTCAAGAGGTAGTCACCTGAAATGCTTTTCACTTCACAGGTGTCATAGTTTTGATGCCTTCAGTGACCATCTACAATGTAAATAGTCATGCAAATAAAGAAAATGCATTGAAGTGAGAAGGTGTGTCCAAACTTTTGGCCTGTACTGTATATCCGATTTATTTCCACATACTTCCACCTACTCAGTGGCCTAGTGGTTAGAGTGTCCGTCCTGAGATCGGTAGGTTGGGAGTTCAAATCCCGGCCGAGTCATACCAAAGACTATAAAAATGGGACCCATTACCTCCCTGCTTGGCACTCAGCATCAAGGGTTGGAATTGGGGGTTAAATCACCAAAATGATTCCCGGGCGCAGCCACCGCTGCTGCCCACTGCTCCCCTCACCTCCCAGGGGGTGATCAAGGGTGATGGGTCAAATGCAGAGAATAATCTCGCCACACCTAGTGTGTGTGTGACAATCATTGGTACTTTAACTTTAACTTTACAAAGAGGCCTGGTTTGGATATGAAAAATTCTAAATTGCACTGTTCCCACAGACACGAAAAAAATCCGATATTGGTCACAAATGGGCAAAAAAAAAAAATCGGAATTGACTAGCAGTGTGAACGACGTCTAAAACTAAATCTGACAAATCTACCTTGGGGAAGAGTGAACTGCACAAGAAGTGTGACTTCCTGTGCAATGTGTTCAAGGACATAGCAATGAATACACCCCATGTTTTCTATCTTTGCAAATACACACACATTGTATCTCATGTAGGTTCCGGAAGAAGAGGTACCAGGAATGAGAGAAATGGAGAGTGGACAGATGAGTGTGTGTGTGTCCATCACACACTCCAATTTAACTTTAGGTTTCGATTGCCACCAAGATGGCGCAGCAAGACGGACAGAAGCATATGTGAGGAGCGACCATTTTCAGAGAATGCTCCGGACTTTAGACAGCTGGGTCTTCTCTCTAGCACTGATATTGCTACTGTTTGTATTTACTCATTTGTAGTCGAATAAATTGTTAGTCTTCAATTCTAATCACTTCGCTTCAGAATAAAATAATCTGGAACGACTTTTCCCTGGAAAATGCCTATATGGATGAGAGGCGAAACGTCTTCTAAGACTAACCGAATAGTCCAGTTGCGATTGATTGAATGCCCTGAGAACCCCAAGTAACCTCTCTGTCGTCACTAGCTAAAGAATGGTACAATGGTTCAATTCTTGATAAGGAGGAACTAGCCTCGGATATTAATATTTTTAAATTATAATCATTCTAATTAGCTACACAACCTTTTGACAACAAGTTCTCCATCAACAGTCTTGGACTGGCTCCACCCTCATGAACACTTGTTGACCTTGGACTCGTCTACTAATTTACTACTTAGAGGGTGAAGAATTCATCAGGGATCACTTTTGCGGAAGCTTGCTTGTGGAGGCGCCCACTTGTGGTGCTTACGTACGCAATTGGCAATATTTTTACAGGACTGAGACCAACACTGTAACCGGTTTCAACAAATACTTATGAAATCTTCCAGAAAATCTGACCTGTGACTGTTCAACAAAAGAATGCGGATAGAGTCTATAACAGAGGGTGCCCGTTATGTCAATCGCGAGCTACCGGTCAATGGCGGAGGGTGTGTCAGTCGATCGCCAGCCAGGCATTAAAAAAATAGACCTAAAAATGAGCGATAATCAATCTTCACCAAGACGTCACTTTCGTCACTTGATTGACATTCAAGGCAACCGAGGGTCTTGTGAGATGACGCTGGCTGCTGCCAGATCATTATTAAGAAAAAATGACCGAGACGAGGGCGAGAAGCTATTTTTATTTCAACAGACTCTCGCGTCACCTGCCGTCAAAACTCTAAAGACCGACTGCACAGTTCCTGTCTTCACATGTCTCTTAAAGCTCTGCCCCTTTAATTAGTGAATACTAAATAATTTAACTTTAGCCTACTACTACAACCATATTATTTACCAGCAACATGAAGTGAAACAGAGGCAGAGGTGTCCTGCCACAGTCAGTCAACCTCCTCCTCCTCCTCCCGCTGCTGCTGAACAGGTCGCACCTGTGGTCCGGACTGTAGGCCTACCTCCTCTCCAAGTCGAGCCCTTTTCGGCCGTTGAAAATATTTTTCTATACTCATCTGTGTGAAGGAGTGAACATCCAACATTAGAATTTATTACTAACGAGCAGAACCGCTCTATGTACAGTGCCGTCTAATCTTAAGCGGCAGCAGCTCAACACATGCAGGGTTCAACGTTAAGGTTTTTTTCTACTTGCCCGACTTCTCAAATCTACTTGCCCCAATATTTTTACTTGTCCTGCCTAGGTTTTTTTCTGGCTGTGTAGTGCTCATGGCTTATATCTTACTAAAATTCTTCCCGTTGACTATTTACAACACTACACAGTATTTATTATTATTATTATTATTATTATTATCTATAATTACATTTAAATGGCATTGCATACATGTAAAATTAAATGCTATTTCACATTATTTGACCAGTAGCAGTTACACCCATCTGAACAGGTCAGCCACCTGTTTAAAGCCCGATCACAGTTGAAATCTTGAAATGAAGGGCCTTTAATGGCCAAAACATTAACCTGGACAACATTTTAACAGCTGGTTGGCTCAGATTTTATTCTTTTCATTGCATTCACATGCTGCAGTGGACAATTTAGCTTCAGTCCATGTGTGTTTGTTGACAACAGGGTTATAACCTGGACACGTTAGCTCGTCGGTATGAAAACAGGAGACTGTTACTACGTGCGTCTGCCCCGAGTCAAACAGCGGCGGTGTTAATGAAGCAGTGTCAGGCTGCTCACCGTCAGTGAAACGCTCGGTGAAATCGCGTATTAACGTTAAATATATGACGAGCCGTGAGTGATGCAGCTATAACCTATCTACCTATAACACCTGTAAAAATGAAGCAATGCTACCACGCTAGCAAGCGTTAGCTAGCCGGCTATGAGCCACCAAGCTGCTAACTGTCGCCAAAAGGCACCATTTAAGTTTTTTCCCCCATGGCATCCTGGATCAAGGCTTTCAGCAGCTTTTGGACGTTTGAGGTAGAAACGCCATCATTATGAAAAGTAGCCGGCGAGTATTTTGATCCCGTCCGTCCGTCCCTCTTCTTCTTCTGGCCCACCAGGTGAATTAAGTGCTATTGGCGGAGTTACAATGCATAGTAGGCTACCGCCACCTACTGCACCGGAGGTGTAACTACAAGCAACATTCACAGACAGTCCCATTGCTTTTATGAGCGGTCGAGCGAGTCAAAAGCCGAAAAATCCATTTGTGGCGGACGTAATTATTTCGTGGCGGGCCGCCACAAATAAATGAATGTGTGGGAAACACTGAAAGTGTATAAAAAGGAGTACAGTCGTGCTCATAAGTTTACATACCCTGGGAGAATTTATGATTTATGATCAGTGACTTTGATCTGATAACATGCACAAAAGTTGACACAAACAGGTTTGAATGGCTAATCAAGGTTCCAATCCTCACCTGTGACCTGTTTGTTTGTAATTAATGTGTGTGTATAAAAGGTCAGTGAGTTTCTGGGCTTCTGACAGACCATTGCATCTTTCATCCAGTGCTGCACAGATGTTTCTGGATTCTGAGTCATGGGGAAGGCAAAAGAATTGTCAAAGGATCTGCAAGAAAGGGTAATTGAACTACATAAAACAGGAAAGGGGCATAAAAAGATATCCAAGGAATTGAGAATGCCAATCAGCATGTTCAAACGCTGATTAAGAAATGGAAAATGAGGGATTCAGGTAGACCAGCAAAGATTTCAGCCACAACAGCCAGGAAAATTGTTCGAGATGCAAAGAAAAATCCACAAATAACTTCAGCTGAAATATAGGACTCTCTGAAAAATTGTGGTGTGGCTGTTTCAAGATGCACAATAAGGAGGCACTTGAAGAAAAATGGACTGCATGGTCGAGTCGCCAGAAGAAAGCCATTTCTGCGCAAATGTCGCAAAGTATCCCGCTTACATTACGGTAAACAGTACAGAGACAAGCCTCAAAACTTCTGGAACAAAGTAATTTGGAGTGATGAGACCAAAATTGAACTTTTTGGCCACTCGACCATGCAGCCCATTTTGGAACCTTGATTAGCCATTCAAACCTGTTTGTGTCAACTTTTGTGCATGTTATCAGATCAAAGTCACTGGGGTATGTAAACTTTTGATCAGGGTCATTTGGGTACTTTCTTTTGTCATTTTGATTTAAAAAGAGTAAACACAGTTGTTTGCCAATAAATAGCTTCACACAACCATTAAGCATGAGTGGAAGAAAGGTTTTTGTGTTATCATTCATATTCTCTGAAGAATGGCCAAGAAATCATCAATTCTCCCAGGGTATGTAAACTTATGAGCACAACTGTATGGAAGCTGGACAAATAAGATGCCAAAAACCAACCACTTTCATGTGGTATTGGACAGAAAGGAGGACTTTTTTCTCCTCCATTAAAAAATGTGGACGTTATCAGCACTACTGTCCGATTCCAATCAATGCAAGTCATCAGAATCAAGTAATACACCAACTTATATTCTTGTCTTTATGAAAGAAAGGAATCTATATGTGTTAAACATGCGTGTATTATCATTAAACACCTTTAACTTGTTAACAAAAAAGTCTCTTTCATAAATAAATACATTTAAATTATATATATGAATGAGGTAGATCCCCTTAACTTGGTCAATTGAAAAGTAGCTTGCCTGCAGAAAAAGTGGTCTATAACATACAGTAGCGTCAGAGAGATGGGTGTGCATCAATGCACAAGAAAAAAAACGTTGAATAGCACAAATCCAGCAAAGAAGATTTAATTCATTCATTCATTCAGTGTTTGCTTTGATATAGTGACAATCGACCGTGAACCCACAATGCAGAACATTTGTTTGGAAAAATAATGTGTCTGGGACCGCTCACTAAAGCTAGCAAGAATAAGCCATACACGCACAACACATCTCATCTGCTTGTGTTGTTGTGAACGACATCATGGGTGTAAGATTAATGCACAAATAGGACAGCATTCACAAATAAAAGGGTTGCACTTTTTTTTTTTTAACAACCCCAAGTTGTCCCCTAACTTGTCAAGCTCAGAACAGCAGCACGCTTCCCCCTTTCACAATAACAGCGCTGTGCGCGGCATCTGGTCTGATAACGCAACAAAATAAAGGTTTCAACAAGTTCCTTAAACAAGCATTATGTACTTAAAACACGTATTCAAAATTATTTTGCCTTGACTTAAAACATTAGTCAAACTTGTCAAAAGAGGTATTGCACTAATAAATGTGAGGATTTTTGCATTTATTTATTGAACATGTTATTAAATTTCATATATGACACAAAAAGCATACACTAAATGTACCGTATTTTCCACACTATTAGCCGCACCTAAAAACCACAAATTTACTCAAAAGCTGACAGTGCGGCTTTTAACCCGGTGCGCTTTATATATGGATTAATATTACGATTCATTTTCATAAAGTTTCGATCTCGCAACTTCGGTAAACAGCCGCCATCTTTTTTCCCGGTAGAACAGGAAGCGCTTCTTCTTCTACGCAAGCAACCGCCAAGGTTAGCACCCGCCCCCATAGAACAGGAAGCGCTTCTTCTTCTACTGTAAGCAACCACCCGCCCGCGTAGAAGAAGAAAAAGCGCGCGGATATACCGTACGTTTCATTTCCTTTGTGTGTTTACATCTGTAAAGACCACAAAATGGCTCCTACTAAGCGTCAGGGATCCGGTTCATGAAAAGACGCAATCTCTCCATCCGCATACGGATTACTATTTCACAGCAACTGATATTCCTGTGAACCGCACTGTGGATACAACGGGAGCACGTACGGTGAATATTCGCACCACAGGGAATGAGAAGTCATCCTTCACTGTGGTTCTAGCTTGCCATGCTAATGGCCAGAAACTTCCACCCATGGTGATATTCAAAAGGAAGACCTTGCCAAAAGAGACCTTTCCAGCCGGCGTCATCATAAAAGCTAACTCGAAGGGATGGATGAAGAAAAGATGAGCGAGTGGTTAAGGTAAGTTTAAGTTTACGCGAAGAGGCCGGGTGGCTTTTTTCACGCAGCTCTGTCCATGTTGATATACGTATGTTTGTGATTGCACATTTGCGTACATTTTGGGAGTGAACAGAGTTGTTAGAACGCTGGTTTTTAATATATTATTAAAGTTTGACTGACCTATCTGACTGTTTTTTTGACATTCCTTTAGCGCAGTTAGATGCGGCTTACAACACCGGGCGGCTTATAGGTGGACAAAGTTTTGAAATATGCCGTTCATTGAAGGCGCGGCTTTTAACCCAGGGCGCCTTATGGTGCGGAAAATACGGTAAAAGGTAAAATTCTTTTTTTTTACATTTCTATTATTTAAATGTATTGTTACTGTTACTTTTGTACTTGCTGTTTATTTGTTACTAATTTATATCCAGTTCTTTTAAATGATATTCAAAGTTGAGTTTTGGTGGTACACTAAATACTCAGGTTTTCAAACTACTAACAATATCAATCAAAATAATCGAGATTATTATTTTTGCCATGGGAAGGAAAGGAGAAGGAAGGATATTTATTGTCATTGCACAAGTACAACAACATTTTATTTTCAGCACAAACCCGTTCAAGATTAGACAAACATAGTACGGGATAACATAACAGGAACGCTGGTGGGTCGCCATTTACGGGGCCCCGTAAAAGGTAAACATCCAGCTCTAGGTCTGAGCTACAATTAAGCAATAAAGAGATTACATATTGTTACACGTTGTGGTTCCTGCTTCATCTACACAAGAAATATACTTAAGTTTTGATTATACAGCAAACGATTAAAGCATAACTCAGACAAATTTGATTGGTGAAAATGATGCCGATTGACCAGAACGTGCATTAAAGTTGCAGGCATTGGACAAAGTTGTGACGCTGTTCTTAAAAGGGGAACTGCACTTTTTTGGAATTTTGCCTATCGTTTACAATCATTATGAGGGACAAGAAAACACGTCTTTTTGGTTGGTTTTTTTACAATTTTAAAGGTGATAAAAAAACGTTTGAAAGATGTAGGTATTGGGAGTCACCGGTGTAGCCTTCAAAACCCCCCATCAATGTTTTATATACACTAGGGTTGTACGGTATACCGGTACTAGTATAGTACCGCGATACTAATGAATCATATTCAGTACTATACCGTCTCTGAAAAGTTTGGACACACCTTCTACTCACTCAATGGGTTTTCTTTATTTTCATGACTATTTACATCAGGGTTATCAAACTCAAATACAGAGTGGGCCAAAATGTAAAACTGAACAAAGCCGCGGGCCAAAGTTGAACAAATTAACCTTTTAATAGGGACCCAAACAAGTTTTGCATTAAATATCGAACAAGCAAGGATTATATAACTTTATAGTGACATGCAAAATCGAGTTTCAAATAATAATAATAAAAATAAAAAAATATCAATGGCATATCAAATACAATTTCAATAAAAATTGAATGCCTCTTTTCTATTTGCAGCCTTCTGAGGTAAATATCAACATTAACTTTTTCCACAGGCTAATAAATTTGAAAATAAAATACAATGAATAAACCAACCATTCAGAACTTTAAACGGCTCAGTTTGCAACACACTGATCTAATCTGATGTGCCCAAGCCAGATACCTGACATCTTTTCTTGGATGCTAGTTCATTAATGTCGGGGCTCAAGCTTTGAGCTGAAGCAACATTAATTATCGAACGAAGTTGTTCACCAGTCATTATATCCCGCATTCCACAGTCTTAGGGGCGTGCCTTACAGGCAGTGCTTTTAACGTCCTCTACGAGCTGACGTCACGTCCGCTATTCATCCCTTCTAACAACGTGCCCGCCCAGCCACAAGATATGAGCGGCTCCTGTACGCACACACACGTAAATGCAACGCATACTTCATCAACAGCGATACAGTTTACACTGAGAGTGGCCGTATACGCAACTTTAACATTGTTAGAAATATGCGCCACACTGTGAATCCACACCAAACAAGAATGACAAACACATTTTGGGACAACATCCGCACAGTAACACAACATAAACACAACAGAACAAATACCCAGAACCCTTTGCAGCACTGACTCTTCAGGTGTTGTGCCGGATAATGCACCCCCGGCGTAGAATGCACCCCCTGACGGGAGTGTTGTATCAACTAAAGCCCACACTTAAAGTTTCCACATGCAAGATTGAATCTATTTAAACAATAATGTTCGTGTTGGAGAAGTTGTGAATGAATGAAATATGAAATCCGTGCTGCAGTCGCTGCTGGGCCACAACATTAGGTACACCTGCAGACTGCAGCACGGATTTCATATTTCATTCATTCACAACTCCTCCAACACGAACATTATTGTTTTTGCACTTTTGGCTTCTTATTAAATACGTTTTTTTAAATAGATTCAATCTTGCACGTGGAAACTTTAAGTGTGGGCTTTAGTTGATATAACACTCCCGTCAGGGGGTGCATTCTACGCCGGGGGTGCATTATCCGGCACAACACCTGGACGCTACAATATACACGCCCGCTACCTCCAAACCCCCCCCCTCCACACACACACACACACACACACCTTGTAGCGTCCCGGAAGAGTTACTGCTGCAAAAAATTCTGGGTATTTGTTCTGTCGTGTTTATGTTGTGTTACTGTGCGGATGTTCTCCCAAAATGTGTTTGTCATTCTTGTTTGGCGTGGATTCACAGTGTGGTGCATATTTCTAACAATGTTAAAGTTGTTTTATACTGGCAACCTCAGTGTAACTTGTATCGCTGAAGATCAAGATCTGTGTTGCATTCACTTCTGTGTGGTGCCAAAGCTGCACATATCATGTAACTGGGCCAGCTCTTGTTGGACTGGACTAAAAGGGGACGTTACATTTCTCGTGAGTGGCACTGAAATTTGGGAGTCTCCCGGGAGGTTTGGCAAGTATGAGAATTAGCAAGTAGGAGAATTAGCGGTGTACCGCAGCACCGCCGCTGTATATGATCGGCGGGCCAGCTCTAGTGTTAATTTGATATAACCTCACGGGCCAAGTGAAATTACACGGTGGGCCATATATGGCCCGCGGGCCAGAGTTTGACACCCTTGATTTACATCGTAGATTGTCACTGAAGGCATTAAAACTATGAATGAACACATGTGGAGTTATGTACTTAACAAAAAAAGGTGAAATAACTAAAAACATGTTTTATATTCTCGTTTCTTTAAAATAGCCAGCCCTTTGCTCTGATCACTGCTTTGCACACTCTTGGCATTCTCTCCATGAGCTTCAAGAAGTAGTTACCTCAAATGGTTTTCACTTCACAGGTGTCATAGTTTTGATGCCTTCAGTGACAATCTACAATGTAAATTAGAGATGTCCGATAATGGCTTTTTTGCCGATATCCCGATATTGTCCAACTCTTAATTACCGATTCCGATATCAACCGATACCGAAATATACAGTTGTGGAATTAACACATTATTATGCCTAATTTTGTTGTGATGCCCCCGCTGGATGCATTAAACAATGTATCGAGGTTTTCCAAAATAAATCAACTCAAGTTATGGAAAAAAATGCCAACATGGCACTGCCATATTTATTATTGAAGTCACAAAGTGCATTATTTTTTTTAACATGCCTCAAAACAGCAGCTTGGAATTCGGGACATGCTCTCCCTGAGAGAGCATGAGGAGGTTGAGGTGGGCGTGGTTGGGGGGTGGGGAGGGTGTATATTGTAGAGTCCCGGAAGAGTTAGCGCTGCAAGGGGTTCTGGGTATTTGTTCTGTTATGTTTATGTTGTGTTACGGTGCGGATGTTCTCCCGAAATGTGTTTGTCATTCTTGTTTGGTGTGGGTTCACAGTGTGGCGCATATTTGTAACCAATGTTCCCTCTAATTTTTCCTGTGTGTGAGCAAACACACAAACACTGAGCATTGAGTGGAATAGAGACGTGCACACTGTGGTCATACCAGCAGCACATTTGTCTCAAACCTGACATAACAATTTAAATGTCTTATTATTATAATCAAGTGACTAGTCAATTTCAAGAGATTATTTTCTAATATATGTGATTTGGCCCACTTAGATATTGTTTTTTTTTTTAAATCAGCTATGCACTATAGTATTTTATGCCTGGGTGGAGGTCCTGCTTTGGAAAGATTGTGTATCCCTTTCAGAGATCACATTTAGTTCCCCTTAAAACATTCACATGTTGCATGAGATGAAGTGTTTATTAACTTTCTGTCCGTAAAATAAATATTTTTATTAGCAATTATGTAACATAATTTCATGATTAATATCCAAAAAATAACATTCTTAACAAATTACAGTAGAATAAGCACACTGATTGAGGAGTCATAGTAAAACCACCTGAAATTTACACTTTACGTGTAGTGTTAGAGTTGTCCAACTTTTTGTGTGGCCATAAACGCACCAGTGGCTAATTGCCATAGTGTAGGTGTTGGTGCAAGTGAGAGAGAGCAAGCGGATATAACAGATGACAAAGAGTTGCTTTAGGCTTGGTTTGTACGGTAGACAACGACCAGTTTTGCTAGATAAAAGTATTTTACACATTGTTTTGGTGTGGTTATGGCCGACAAATAATTTTGCTAAATAAAGGGACCGATGGAATTCCTGTCCTCCTTTAAGTGTCTCCACAGACGTTACAATCATTTAAGTGTTGACAAACATTGTTTTATCTGTTGTGGCCGCCTTTCGTCACCTGTTACTCACAGTTGCATTGCAAAATCATATAAAACAAACGATTTGTTTATTTTGTTTAGAGTGGGATTTGATTTTTTGCGCGGCGTAGATTTGCTGTGCGCAGAAGACGCGTGAGCAGTGCGCACCTTAGAGGGAACGTTGTTTGTAACAGTGTTAAAGTTGTTTATACGGCCACTCTCAGTGTGGCCTGTATGGCTGTTGACCAGGTATGCCTTGCATTCACTTGTGTGAGTGAAAAGCCGTAGATATTATGTGACTGGGCCGGCACGCAAAGGCAGTGCCTTTAAGATTTATTGGCGCTCTGTACTTCTCCCTATGTCCATCTACACAGCGGCGTTTGAAAAAGTCATACATTTTACTTTTTGAAACCGATACCGTTAATTTTGGAACCGAAACCGATAATTTCCGATATTACATTTTAAAGCATTTGTCGGCCGATAATATCGGCAGTCCGACATTATCGGATATCCCTAATGTAAATAGTCATGCAAATAAAGAAAATGCATCGAATGAGAAAGTGCATGTACTTTTGGCCTGTACTGTACATACATATACACACACACACATTTATATGTATATATTAATCACTGTTACAAGCTGCCCTCTGAGGGCAACCATAAATGTGATGTGGCCCTCAATAACGAGTTCGACATGCCTGTCCTGAAATATTGACGTGAGAAATTCAAAGGATTTTGTGTAGCAAAATTAGGGAGTTTCATGAAATGATTCATGGTGTTAAAACACATCAACAATGTTCACTCTAAGGTGCGCGCCTGTGCAATTGCGCACTGCTCAAGCGTCCTCTGCGCACGGCAAATCTATGCCACGCACAAAATCAAATGAAAAAATAAGCACATAACAATTTTCGACACGACAGAGAAAACAGTTTTCGTCATCATTATTCAAATATTGTAACGTCTGTCGAGACGCTTTGAGGACATGAATTCCATCCATCACTTTACTGAGCAAAACTCTTTATTGTCGGCCATAAACACATCACCAAAACATTAGTAAAAAAAATATATCTAGCAAAACTGGTCATTTTCTGCACTACAAACCAGACCAAAACCAACTTTGTTATATCAACAACAGCCGCTCGCTCTTTCTCACTTGCGCCAACACATGCACATATGGCACTTAGCCAGTGATGCGTTTACAGCCACACAAAAAGTCGGACAACTCCAACACCACACATAAAGTGTAATTCCAGGTCGTTACACTATAATTTACCAATCAAATATGTGCTCATTCTAGTGTCATTTATTAGGAATCTTAATTTATAAATATTAATCATGAAATGCTGTTAGTATATTAAATAAATACTAATAAAAATATATTTTTTACAAACAGGAAGTTGCAGGAATGTATCAATCAATCAATCAATCAATGTTTATTTATATAGCCCTAAATCACAAGTGTCTCAAAGGGCTGCACAAGCCACAACGACATCCTCGGTACAAAGCCCACATAAGGGCAAGGAAAAACTCACCCCAGTGGGACGTCGATGTGAATGACTATGAGAAACCTTGGAGAGGACCGCATATGTGGGTAACCCCCCCTCTAGGGGAGACCGAAAGCAATGGACGTTGAGTGGGTCTGACATAATATTGTGAGAGTCCAGTCCATAGTGGATCCAACATAATAGTAAGAGTACACATGATCCCCTGCTTACATCTCATTGTGCAACATGTGAATGTTTTAATGGGAACTAAATGCAATGTCTGAAAGGGGTACAAATTATTTCCAAAGCGGGACCTCCACCCAGACAAACAGTACAAGTACACAGTTCATGAAAAACAATATTTGTTGTTATTGTCATTGTAAGTGGGCCTAAACACTTATATTAGAAAATAACCTCATGGAAATGACTGCTGTCATTTGATTATCATAATAAGAGAATGTTGTCTGTCTATCTGTGTTGGTCCAGGGTGTACGCCGCCTTCAGCCCGAATGCAGCTGAGATAGGCTCCAGCACCCCCCGCGACCCCGAAAGGGACAAGCGGTAGAAAATGGATGCATGGATGGAGATTGAACTTGTTATTTAGTCAGGTTTGGGACAGGTGTGCTGCTGGAGTAGCCACAGTGTGCACGTCTGATGTTGCTCACATGGGCTCCACTCAATGCTCAGGGACTTTTTGCCTTTGCTCACACACATGAACAAATAGAGGGAACATTGCATATCAACCTTATGATACAACTCTTTTGCAGCTTGTAGGACAAGAATACGACATTTGATGCTCAAATGCTCGTTTGGTGTATTTAACGACTCATTATCACCAGAGGTGGGTAGTAACGCGCTACATTTACTCCGTTACATCTACTTGAGTAACTTTTGGGAAAAATTGTACTTCTAAGAGTAGTTTTAATGCAACATACTTTTACTTTTACTTAAGTATATTTATAGAGAAGGAATACTACTTTTACTCCGCTACTTTTATCTACATTCAGCTCGCTACTCGCTACTAATTTTTATCGATCTGTAAATGCACGCTTTGTTTGTTTTGGTCTGTCAGACAGACCTTCAAAGTGCCTGCCTTACTGGTGACGTTTCACTTCGTTCCACCAATCAGATGCAGTCACTGGTGACGTTGGACCAATCAAACAGAGCCAGGCGGTCACATGACCTGACTTAAACAAGTTGAAAAACTTATTGGGGTGTTACCATTTAGTGGTCAATTGTACGGAATATGTACTGTACTGTTCAATCTAATAATAAAAGTTTCAATCAATCAATCAAAAGTGTGAAGGAAAAAAGGCACTTTTTTATTTCAAACGTACATCCCGTCAAAAGCCTAAAGACTGACCGCACATGAGGACGTTCCTGTCTTCACAATAAAAGTGCCGCTCCATCGCGCCTGCGCTTTCAAAACAAGAGTCTCCGAAAGCCAGCGCAAACAAGCTAGCAAGCTACGGAATTTGCCGCCAATGTATTTCTTGTAAAGTGTATAAAAACGAATATGGAAGCTGGACAAATAAGATGCCAAAAACTCACCACTTTCATGTGGTATTAGACAGAAAGGAGGAACTTTTCTTCTCCTCCATTTGAAAACGTGGACGTTATCATCACTACTGTCTGATTACAATCAACGCAAGTCATCAGAATCAGGTAATACACCAACTTATATTCTTGTCTTCATGAAAGAAAGGAATCTATGTGTTAAACATGCATGTATATTCATTAAAACACCTTTAACATGTAAACAAAAACAGCAAAATAAATACATATAAATTATATACTGTATATATCAATGTATATGTATGTATGTATATATATATATATATATATATATATATATACCGTATTTTCCGCACCATAAGGCGCCCTGGGTTATAAGCCGCGCCTTCAATGAACGGCATATTTCAAAACTTTGTCCACCTATAAGCCGCCCCGTGTTATAAGCCGCATCTAACTGCGCTAAAGGGAATGTCAAAAAAACAGTCAGATAGGTCAGTCAAACTTTAATAATATATTAAAAACCAGCGTGATGTGGGCGCGCATGGAGTCGTATATCAACATGGACGGAGCTGCGTGAAAAAAGCCACCCGGCCTCTTCGCGTAAACTTACCTTAACCACTCGCTCATCTTTTCTTCATCCATCCATCCCTTCGAGTTAGCTTTTATGATGACGCCGGCTGGAAAGGTCTCTTTTGGCAAGGTCTTCCTTTTGAATATCACCATGGGTGGAAGTTTCTGGCCATTAGCATGGCAAGCTAGAACCACAGTGAAGGATGACTTCTCATTCCCTGTGGTGCGAATATTCACCGTACGTGCTCCCGTTGTATCCACAGTGCGGTTCACAGGAATATCAAAAGTCAGTGGAACCTCGTCCATGTTGATAATGTTCTCTGGCCGGATCTTTTTTTCAGCTATCTTGTTTTTACAATATGCACGGAAAGTAGCCAGCTTTTCTTGAAAGTCTTTAAAGTTAAAGTTAAAGTAAAGTTAAAGTACCAATGATTGTCACACACACACTAGGTGTGGCAAAATTATTCTCTGCATTTGACCCATCACCCTTGATCACCCCCTGGGAGGTGAGGGGAGCAGTGGGCAGCAGCGGTGGCTGCGCCCGGGAATCATTTTGGTGATTTAACCCCCAATTCCAACCCTTGATGCTGAGTGCCAAGCAGGGAGGTAATGGGTCCCATTTTTAAAGTCTTTGGTATGACTCGGCCGGGATTTGAACTCCCAACCTACCGATCTCAGGACGGACACTCTAACCACT
Organism: Nerophis lumbriciformis; assembly: GCF_033978685.3. NCBI lineage: Eukaryota > Metazoa > Chordata > Actinopteri > Syngnathiformes > Syngnathidae > Nerophis > Nerophis lumbriciformis. The sequence continues at coordinate 40,788,334 of NC_084560.2, forward strand.
AGGCCACTGAGTAGGCAGTTGCTGTGAAATAGTAATCCGTGTGCGGATGGAGAGATTGCGTCTTTTCATGAACCGGAAACCTGTCGCTTAGTAGGAGCCATTTTGTGGTCTTTACAGATGTAAACACACAAAGGAAATGAAACGTAATATCCGCGCGCTTCTTCTTCTTCTACGGGGGCGGGTGGTTGCTTACAGTAGAAGAAGAAGCGCTTCCTCTTCTATGGGGGCGGGTGCTTACCTTGGCGGTTGCTTGCCGTAGAAGAAGACGCGCTTCCTCTTCTATGGGGAAAAAAGATGGCGGCTGTTTACCGTAGTTGCGAGACCTAAACTTTATGAAAATGAATCTTAATATTAATCCATATATAAAGCGCACCGGGTTATAAGCCGCACTGTCAGCTTTTGAGTAAATTTGTGGTTTTTAGGTGCGGCTAATAGTGCGGAAAATACGGTATATCTATGATATGAGTGTGTATGTTACTCATCAGTTACTCAGTACTTGAGTAGTTTTTTCACAACATACTTTTTACTTTTACTCAAGTAAATATTTGGGTGACTACTCCTTACTTTTACTTGAGTAATAAATCTCTAAAGTAACAGTACTCTTACTTGAGTACAATTTCTGGCTACTCTACCCACCTCTGTTGCTCACACACATGAACAAATAGAGCGAACATTGCACATCAACCTTATGACACAACTCTTTTGCAGCTTGTAGGACAAGAATACCACATTTGATGCTCAAATGCTCGTTTGGTGTATTTTATGACTTTTTATCACTAACAATAATAACTTAGTATTAGACTTCAAACATGTGACATTGCCAGTAGAGTCCACAAAGGTTAGTTACATGGCGGCGACAGCTTGACCCTGGAACGGATCATCTCATCTCGGCGTTTCCGTGCCATTTTTTTTTAAAGCAGATACACGCACACAATTGCCGCAAAACGAGTTCGATGTGAATGTGGGGCGGATTCGGTGTAAAGTAGCGAGCAAAAACGTGACAATGAACGCATTAGGCGCAGGAAACACAACATTCGAGCACGTTCGCGCTGCGGCGAGAAGCCCGCAAACCAACCACATGTTGAAGGCAAACATACATCAAACATACACGGAGCCGACGCAGAATAACCTGCATTCAGACTTTATGGTTTAGTCCACACAAAAACACTATTAACTCCCCGACATTTTTGTGATTGACACACAACGCCCTTTTCGTGCTACTTCTTTAGCTAGCGCGGTTAGCCTAGCCGCTAGCTAGTTAGCGTGCTAATTGTTTTCGTACTATCTTACATCCGCCATCTTGGTCCAAATCATTATTACTGGAAAGGCTTTAATATATTGTTGTTTGTGTGTTTACGCCCTCGTATTGTGATGAATAAAAATGATTATAATGTGGTTAAACTCTAGCAGGGGAGAGCTGACGCACGAACGTAAACTACCGTTAGCAGCAAGGGGGCGCGACTTAATGCAGCTTATTCCCATACACATGCACATTTAAATGTAATAAATTGTATATATTTTTGTATAATATTTATTTATCCGTTTGATAGGGGGGTCCCAATACAGGCACCGAGAAAACAGACGCCTTTTGTTGTCCCTTCCCCCAAAAATAAAAAATACAACAACAACAAAAAAATTCAAAAATACACAAAAAATAAAAATGACAGAAAAATAATACTACATTTCAGTCACAGTGGGTAGCTATGTACTGCCTTCCTCTTCACCACAAGCAGATAGAGAATCACAATAACTGACTAAAAGGAGAAAGAAATGTAATAATAAAAATAAAAATCAAACATACAGAGAAGTGTCACTGAATAAAAACAACAACAAAGAAAAAAAAGAGTTGAGGTAAGTGAAAAGGTTCATTGTCAACAATGAGGGTCACATTTATCCTATAGTGCAGTGTTTTTCAACCACTGTGCCGCGGCACTCTAGTGTGCCGTGAGATACAGTCTGGTGTGCCGTGGGAGATTACCGTATTTTCCGCACTAAGGCGCACCTAAAAACCACAAATTTTCTCAAAAGCTGACAGTGCGCCTTATAACCCGGTGCGCTTTATATATGGATGAATATTAAGATTCATTTTCATAAAGTTTCGGTCTCGCAACTTCGGTAAACAGCCGCCATCTTTTTTCCCGGTAGAACAGGAAGCGCTTCTTCTTCTACGCAAGCAACCGCCAAGGTAAGCACCCGCCCCCATAGAACAGGAAGCGCTTCTTCTTCTACTGTAAGCAACCACCCGCCCGCGTAGAAGAAGAAAAAGCGCGCGGATATACCGTACGTTTCATTTCCTTTGTGTGTTTACATCTGTAAAGACCACAAAATGTCTCCTACCAAGTGACAGGGATCCGGTTCATGAAAAGACGCAATCTATCAACCACTTTCATGTGGTATTGGACAGAAAGGAGGACTTTTTTTCTCCTCCATTCGAAAATGCGGACCTTATCAGCACCACTGTCTGATTCCAATCAATGCAAGTCATCAGAATCAGGTAATACACCAACTTATATTCTTGTCTTCATGAAAGAAAGGAATCTATATGTGTTAAACATGCTTGTATTATCTCTAAACACTTTTAACTTATTAACAAGATTAACTATATGTGTTAAACATGCTTGTATTATCTTTAAACACCTTTAACTTATTAACAATATTAACTATATGTGTTAAACATGCTTGTATTATCTTAAAACACCTTTAACTTATTACCAATATTAACTAAAAGTGTTAAACATGCTTGTATTATCTTTAAACACCTTTAACTTGTTAACAATATTAACTATGTGTTAAACATTCTTGTATTATCATTAAACACCTTTAATTTATTAAACAATATTAACTATATTTGTTAAACATGCTTGCATTATCACTAAACATATTTAACTTAACAATATTAACTATATGTGTTAAACATGTTTGCATTATCTTTAAACACCTTTAACTTAACAATATTAACTATATGTGTTAAACATGCTTGTATTATCATTAATCAACTTTAACTTGTTAACAATATTAACTATATGTATTAAACAAACTTGTATTTTCATTAAACACCTTTAATTTATTAACAATATTAACTATCTGTGTTAAACATGCTTGTATTATCATTAAACACCTTTAACTTGTTAACAAAAACATATGTTTCATAAATAAGTAAATATAAATTATATATATGAATGAGGTAGATCCCCACGACTTGATCAATTGAAAAGTAGCTCGCCTGCAGAAAAAGTGTGAGCACCCCTGTTGTTGAGTGTCGGTGCTGTATAGAGCTCGGCAGAGTAACCGTGTAATACTCTTCCATATCAGTAGGTGGCAGCCGGTAGCTAATTGCTTTATAGATGTCAGAAACAGCGAGAGGTAGTGTACAGGTAAAAAGGTATCTAATGCTTAAACCAAAAAATAAACAAAAGGTGAGTGCCCCTAAGAAAAGGCATTGAAGCTTGGGGAAGGCTATGCAGAACGAAACTAAGATTGAACTGGCTACAAAGTAAACAAAAACAGAATGCTGGACGACAGCAAAGACTTACTGTGGAGCAAAGACGGCGTCCACAAAGTATATCCGAACATGACAATCAACAATGTCCCCACAAAGAGGGATAAAAACAACTGAAATATTCTTGATTGCTAAAACAAAGTAGATGCGGGAAATGTCGCTCAAAGGAAGACATGAAACTGCTACAGGAAAATACGATATATATATATATATATATGATTATTTCTACTGGTGGTGTGCCTCCGGATTTTTTCAACACAAAAAATGTGCATTGGCTCAAAAAAAAGTTGAAAAACACTGCTATAGTGTCTTTGATTTAGCTATGTAACTAATTATGCAGCCCCAGGTCAAGTCAAATTGTTTTGGTGTACCCCTAAGGTTCTATTTAATTTTCTCTAAATCTAAGAAAAACATGAGGTCCTTAAGCCATAAGGAGGGCTCCGATAAAATCCTTCTACGAGCTATTAATGATGCAGAGGCGATACTTTCCCTACTGTTCATCTTAGAATTGATTTTAAAACCTTGCTGGTTTTTTTTTAAAGCTTTACATGGACTGGCACCTCAATATATCTCGGACCTCATCCAAATTTACAATCATGCGCGCACTCTGAGGTCCGAGAGCCAGCTCCAGCTCGTGGTGCCCAAGACCAGACTTAAAACCAGGGGAGACAGGGGTCTTCTCTGTGGTCGGCCCTCCATGTTCCAACTGCTCCCACAGTGGAGTGTTTTAAGTCTCGTCTTAAGACCCACTTTTATTCTTTGGCTTTTAACACTACGTGAGTTGTGTGGTCCTCTGCGTTTTTCAAATTTTTATTTCTATTTACTGTTTTAATTGGTTTTACCCATTAAAATTATTTTTTATCATATTTATTAGGGACCGAGTCCCTTTGGGACAGAAGACCCTATTGTATTTCTAGCGTTTTATTATTATACCGCCGCCTCTTTGAGCTGTAATTTGACCCCCTTAACATCCTTCAAAACTCACCAAATTGGACACACACATCAGGACTGGCGAAAATTGTGATCTAATCAAAAAACCAAACCCCAAAACTCAAAATTGCGCTCTAGCACCCCCTAGGAAGAAAACACAGACAAAACTGCCTGTAACACCCAGTAGGAATGTCGTAGAGACATGAAACAAAAACCTCTATGTAGGTCTCACTTAGACCTATATTTCATATAAAAGTTAAAGTTAAAGTTAAAGTACCAATGATTGTCACACACACACTAGGTGTGGCGAGATTATTCTCTGCATTTGACCCATCACCCTTGATCACCCCCTGGGAGGTGAGGGGAGCAGTGGGCAGCAGCGGTGGCCGCGCCCGGGAATCATTTTTGGTGATTTAAACCCCAATTCCAACCCTTGATGCTGAGTGCCAAGCAGGGAGGTAATGGGTCCCATTTTTATAGTCTTTGGTATGACTCGGCCGGGATTTGAACTCACAACCTACCGATCTCAGGGCGGACACTCTAACCACTAGGCCACTGACAACCCCCAGCAAAAATCAACAGGAAGTTTGCAATTCCCCCTTCAAAACAAAAGTTGTGTAAAAACAGTCACCTTTTTCCAAACATTATCTCCTCTGAGCGCGTTTGTCGTGTCGGCTTCAAATTAGCACAGGAGATTGAACCTTTCTGATTAAAAGTTGATGAAATAATTTTGGGACGGCGTGGCGAAGTTGGTAGAGTGGCCGTGCCAGCAATCAACCTCTATGTAGGTCTCACTTAGACCTATATTTCATATACTGACAACCCCCAGCAAAAATCAACAGGAAGTTTGCAATTCCCCCTTCAAAACAAAAGTTGTGTAAAAACAGTCACCTTTTTTCAAACATTATCTCCTCTGAGCGCGTTTGTCGTGTCGGCTTCAAATTAGCACAGGAGAGAGATTGAACCTTTCTGATTAAAAGTTGATGAAAGAATTTTTGGGACGGCGTGGCGAAGTTGGTAGAGTGGCCGTGCCAGCAATCAGAGGGTTGCTGGTTACTGGGGTTCAATCCCCACCTTCTACCATCCTAGTCACGTCCGTTGTGTCCTTGGGCAAGACACTTCACCCCTTGCTCCTGATGGCTGCTGGTTAGCGCCTTGCATGGCAGCTCCCGCCATCAGTGTGTGAATGTGTGTGTGAATGGGTAAATGTGGAAATACTGTCAAAGCGCTTTGAGTACCTTGAAGGTAGAAAAGCGCTATATATAACCCATTCATCATTTATTTACCGTATATTACCAAATAATAGCCCGGGCGTTTATTTCACAAAATCGATTTTGGAGACAGGCGTTTAAAAGAAGCAGGCGGTTATTTGCACAAGGCTATTATTTATTTTTGCACCAGCCTGCACCAGGCCATTATTTGGTTACAATGGGTACTGTCCAGTATTTTTTTTTTGTACAAAAAACTTTAAATATAAAAGCTATTGTAAACATACAAACAAAAAAATAAGAGATCAACATGAGGTAGGATATCTAAAGACGAGAGATCAACAAGGCCTCAACATGGCAGTAGTTCAACAATTGTCAAATAGAATACCAATACGAAAAATAAATACACTTTTTGAATAAAGCAGCCTACCGGGAAAAATTTAATTATGGTACCAAGTACTCAGAGGTGGGTAGTAACGCGCTACATTTACTCCGTTACATCTACTTGAGTAACTTTTGGGATAAATTGTACTTCTAAGAGTAGTTTTAATGCAACCTACTTTTACTTTTACTTGAGTATATTTATAGAGAAGAAACGCTACTTTTACTCCGCTACTTTAATCTACATTCAGCTCGCTACTCGCTACTAATTTTTATCGATCTGTTAATGCACGCTTTGTTTGTTTTGGTCTGTCAGACAGACCTTCAAAGTGCCTGCGTTTCAACAAATACAGTCACTGGTGACGTTCACTCCGTTCCACCAATCAGATGCAGTCACTGGTGACGTTGGACCAATCAAACAGAGCCAGGCGGTCACATGACCTGACTTAAACAAGTTGAAAAACTTATTGGGGTGTTACCATTTAGTGGTCAATTGTACGGAATATGTACTGTACTGTGCAATCTACTAATAAAAGTTTCAATCAATCAATCAAAAGTGTGAAGGAAAAAAGACCCTTTTTTATTTCAATCGTACATCCCGTCAAAAGCCTAAAGACTGACTGCACAGTTCCTGTCTTCACAATAAAAGTGCCGCTCCATCGCGCCTGCGCTTTCAAAACAAGAGTCTCCGAAAGCCAGCGCAAACAAGCTAGCAAGCTACGGAATTTGCCGCCAATGTATTTATTGTAAAGTGTATAAAAACGAATATGGAAGCTGGACAAATAAAATGCCAAAAACCAACCACTTTCATGTGGTATTAGACAGAAAGGAGGAACTTTTTTTCTCCTCCATTTGAAAACGTGGACGCTATCAGCACTACTGTCTGATTACAATCAACGCAAGTCATCAGAATCAGGTAATACACCAACTTATATTCTTGTCTTCATGAAAGAAAGGAATCTACGGTATATGTGTTAAACATGCATGTATATTCATTAAAACACCTTTAACATGTAAACAAAAACGGCAAAATAAATAAATATAAATTATATACTGTGTATATATATATATGTATATATATATTGTGGTAATAAAAGATGCAACCTATGCTTGAAAGAGAAACTGTTTATTATTTACCGTCCAGACCTGTCATCCCTCAACAAGCGCAGCGAAATTGTAACAACATGCCGCCATAGACGGAAACACCTCCTAGGTAACACATGAGCCAATCACCACGCCCCTAGGCCAGCCTGTACCCACCCACTCTGTGCCCTATATAAACCATGGTATGCGAATGCTCCCATTAAAATCTCCTGACGATTGAGGGTACCCCCCCTCATGAAACAGGCCTGTAGAGATGAAATAGTCTTGTGATTTTTTCCCACACATACATATATATATATATATATATATATATATATATATATAAATAAATGTGTATATATATATATATATATAAATGTGTGTGTGTATATATATATATATATGTGTGTAATATATATATATATACATACACACACATATATATATATATATATATATACACACACACACATATATATATATATATATAGATGATATGTGTGTGTATGTTACTCATCAGTTACTCAGTACTTGAGTAGTTTTTTCACAACATACTTTTTACTTTTACTCAAGTAAATATTTGGGTGACTACTCCTTACTTTTACTTGAGTAATAAATCTCTAAAGTAACAGTACTCTTACTTGAGTACAATTTCTGGCTACTCTACCCACCTTTGCAAGTACTCAAGTATAAAACCCACCATCAAAACAGAACAATAATACTGTCACTTAAATCAAATAAAGGCTACAGTACTCCCAAGTTTTAAATAAAGCAGCATACAGGAAAAATAAAATGATGGTACCAAGTACTCTATAAAACCATCAAAACAATAATACTGCAGCAAACGCAACCCCAGTAGCATTTTAATCTGAATTACGCAAATAACAGCCCATGGGCGGCTATTTGGACATAGGCGGTTATTAGGAAGAGGCGGTTAATTCACAAAATGGGGTCAGACCCCGGGCGGCTATTAGGACATAGGCGGTTATTTGCCCAAGGGCGTTTATTTGGTAATATACGGTAATTTTAATTACTGCTCCGGTTTGGATTATTATCTTTATTGGATGATTTTAAGTTGTTTTAAATAAGTCAAAAGCATATATATATATATATATATATATATATATATATATATATAGGGTCAGACCCCGGGCGGCTATTAGGACATAGGCGGTTATTTGCCCAAAGGCGTTTATTTGGTAATATACGGTAATTTTAATTACTGCTCCGGTTTGGATTTTATGAGCCCTCAAAGTCGGTCCCGTCCATCGCTGCTTGCAGCTTTAATTTTTTATTGTTTTTCTTTTTTGGGTTTTTTCAGTCATTGGTGGAGCTAAGGATAATATTTGAATATTGTTTTTAATATTGTTGTGCAGCACTTTGGAAACATTTTGTTGTTTAAATGTGCTATATAAATAAAGTGGATCTCACATTTGCTGGCGTCCTCGCCTTCGGGTCAACTGCTCGCGGTAATGACAATAACAATGTCGTCACGCAAATAATGTTGCATCGGGAAACATTCATTCGATTCACATCGCGTTAAATTGATGCGTGGGTATAGAGATGTGAATAAAAATAAAATAAAATTAAAAAAACAAGCGGACATTTGAGTGGGTCAAATGGACGTCGCGGCTAACAACATTAGCCGCGTTAGCATCTGAGAAGCTGCCACTTTTTACCAAAAAAAAAAAAAAGGAGAGAGGAAATGATCGTGGGAGAGAGGCATACCTTTATCAGTAAGGCCTTCGTTCTGGCGCCATCTTCTTGAAGCCTATGAAATCCAAAGAGTGAGCTGCAAAAGTGGAGGACAAGAAGAAGAAGACATAACTTGAAAGGTGGACAGGGTGCGTTCTTCTTTATTTGCGGGCTGCACGCAGCACGTATTGGGAGGGGGGGGAAAAGAAGGTGTTCGCAGGGCGTCAGAGTCTTACCTGTCAATCCCGAGCAGGCTCTCTTTCTCCTGCGGCGTAAGCGTCGGAAAGTCCTCCTCGATTTCTCTCGCTTTAGCCGACGCCATTTTCTCCTCGTCATTAGCGGCGGCGGCGGCGGCGGCAGAGTCCGCGGTGGCGGCTGTGGCGAGCGACACTCCGCACGATTTCATACCGGGAATACGCCTGGAAGAGACGACACGAGCAAACCGAACGGAGCACACCTTGTGTTCGCGGCGGGGCGTAGCGTCTTTTTTTTTTTTTTCTTGCCAAATCCCTCAAGGAAATGAGCCCTTCAAGTTAGCTTCCACGCTTGCGCTCATTGTAAAGCGCGTGTCCCGGCGCCGATGTGTGCATGGAGTGGACGCGACGCTGCTGCCCCCCTCTTTTTTTTTTTTTTTTTTTTTTTTTTTTTTTCAACAAATGTTTGATTTGTTTTGAACAATTGGATCGTAAACTTCCGCCAAGCGTCGGCTCAAAGTTGTTGTAATTGTGTCACACTGGAGCAAAACGCACGCCGCCGCTCTTCGCCACGCCCTCCGCGCCGCTCCGTCCAATGGGCTGCGCGGCAGCCCTGGTCACGTGACTGTCCCCGCTTGACGTTTGTCGAGCCCGCGGACGAGCACGCGCATCGACAATACAACAAAAAAAAACTGGGAGGACCCGCCCTCGTCTCTGACGCTTACGATTGGTTACGTTTTCTATATTGTGATTACGTAACCGCGTTTTGAAGTGGCTGATTGGTCGGGATAGCTGTCACTCAAAAGACGTTAGATTCCGACCTCCGAACCCTGCAACCACCATTTTGTAGTTTGGGCGACTGGCAATGACGTAATTAACAACAGTATTTGTTTTTTTTTTATTTTTAAAACCTTTATTTTTAGTAGTCAACATTTACAACATTAACATACAAGCAAAGGAATAAAAATAATCCAAACAAGTATTGGTTGCGTTTCCTATATTGTGATTACGTAACCACGTTTTGAAGTGGCTGATTGGTCGGGATAGCTGTCATTCAAAAGACGTTGGATTCCGAACTCCGACCCCAGCAACCACCATTTTGTAGTTTGGGCGACTGGCAATGACGTAATTAACAACAGTATTTGTTTTTTTAATTTTTAAAACCTTTTTTTGTAGTAGTCAACATTTACAACATTCTTTCTTTTTCTTTCTTTCTTTAGTTTATTTCGAACATGAACACACTTACATCATAATACATCACACAATTTCATATCATTTCATTTTACATCATGCCCGAAAAGGAATAGGAAGAAGCAAAGCTTATTTAATCCTACCCCTTTCTCACTTCAAGCGTTTACAAATATATAGAATCATTTACTGACCTTTTATATAATAAAATAACATCTATGAATTAGTATACAACAGTTTTGTAATATGTAATTAATTAATTAATTCAGTCATTATTAACATACTGAGATACTTTCAACCTTATTTTCAATAAGGTTGAAAGTATTTCTCATAATTCTTCTTTTTTTGTACTCTGTAAGCACTATTATTTTGAACAACCTCTTAAACTGGATCATATCAGTACCATTTTTAACTTCTTTACTTAATCCATTCCATAATTTAATTCCACATACTGATATGCTAAAAGTTCTAAGTGTTGTACGTGCATATAAATGTTTGTATTAGATCTTTTAAGCAGGTGTTTTTTGTTTACATTGTTATTGCTTTCTGGTTAGCTAATGTTTGCCCTGCAGGTAATCGTCACTTTTCCACCCCTTTATATATTAGGTATAGTTGTAAGTAAAAAAAAAAAGGTCAAAGACAAAGCTATTCGGGTTCTTGTGAGTATATACACTTCACTGCCGATGTGGGGGGGCGCCACCTAAAATCTTGCCTAGGGCGCCAGATTGGTTAGGGCCGGGCCTGCCTGCAACCACCATTTTGTAGTTTGGGCGACTGGCAATGACGTAATTAACAACAGTATTTGTTTTTTTAATTTTTAAAACCTTTATTTGTAGTAGTCAACATTTACAACATTAACATACAAGCAAAGGAATAACAATAATCAAAACAAGTATCGGTTGCGTTTGCTATATAGTGATTACGTAACCACGTTTTCATACTTGCCAACCCTCCCGAATTTTCCGGGAGGGTTGGAGGACTCCCGAAATTTAGTGCCTCTCCCGAAAACCTCCCGGGACAAATATTCTCCCGAAAATCTCCCGATTTTCAGCCGGAGCTGCAGGCCACGCCCCCTCCAGCTCCATGCGGACCTGAGTGAGGACAGCCTTTTTTCACAACGGGAGGACAACAGGGTGACAAGAAATAAATCATCCAGACTAGAGATAAATTGTATTATTATGTTTATCTTACCTACAAATAAATGTATTTATTAATAATAACAATAAAAATAAAAACTTTTTTTTTTTTTACTATATTTTGCTAAAAACATAAAAATTAATTGTATTTTTTCTGACTCCTTATTACATCCAGGCATTAGAATTATACATTAAAATAAACATATTTGAAATAATTAATTTTATATTATCCTAATAATTCATTTAAAATGACCATATTTAATTATTAAAATAATTGCTTGTTTATCAAAGACTTTAGCATTTTATTCATTACATTTTGAAGCTCTCAGAAGCCAAGTTATGTTATATTCCTTAAGATTTATTTATGCAAGTTTGAAGTATCAATTATCTAAACAGTTTTGTTTGCATATTTTCAGGATGTAGATATATATATATATGTATATGTATATATATATATATATGTATGAAATACTTGACTTGGTGAATTCTAGCTGTCAATATACTCCTCCCCTCTTAACCACACCCTCAACCACGCCCTGCCCCACCCCCGACCACGCCCCCACTCCCCACCTCCCGAAATCAGAAGTCTCAAGGTTGGCAAGTATGCGTTTTGAAGTGGCTGATTGGTCGGGATAGCTGTCATTCAAAAGACGTTGGATTCCGACCTCCGACCCCTGCAACCACCATTTTGTAGTTTGGGCGACTGGCAATGACGTAATTAACAACAGCATTTGTTTTTTTAATTTTTAAAACATTTATTTGTAGTTGTCAACATTTACAACTTTCATAACTTTTATGGACAGAATTTCTAGGCGCAGTCAAGGCGTTGAGGGGATTCGGTTTGGTGGCTGCAGGATTAGGTCTCTGCTTTTTGCAGATGATGTGGTCCTGATGGCTTCATCTAGCCAGGATCTTCAGCTCTCACTGGATCGGTTCGCAGCCGAGTGTGAAGCGACTGGGATGAGAATCAGCACCTCCAAGTCCGAGTCCATGGTTTTCGCCCGGAAAAGGGTGGAGTGCCATCTCCGGGTTGGGGAGGAGATCTTGCCCCAAGTGGAGGAGTTCAAGTACCTCGGAGTCTTGTTCACGAGTGAGGGAAGAGTGGATGGTGAGATCGACAGGCGGATCGGTGCGGCGTCTTCAGTAATGCGGACGCTGTATCGATCCGTTGTGGTGAAGAAGGAGCTGAGCCGGAAGGCAAAGCTCTCAATTTACCGGTCGATCTACGTTCCCATCCTCACCTATGGTCATGAGCTTTGGGTTATGACCGAAAGGACAAGATCACGGGTACAAGCGGCCGAAATGAGTTTCCTCCGCCGGGTGGCGGGGCTCTCCCTTAGAGATAGGGTGAGAAGCTCTGTCATGCGGGGGGAGCTCAAAGTAAAGCCGCTGCTCCTCCACATCGAGAGGAGCCAGATGAGGTGGTTCGGGCATCTAATCAGGATGCCACCCGAGCGCCTCCCTAGGGAGTTGTTTAGGGCACGTCCGACCTGTAGGAGGCCACGAGGAAGACCCAGGACACGTTGGGAAGACTATGTCTCCCGGCTGGCCTGGGAACGCCTCGGGATCCCCCGGGAGGAGCTGGACGAAGTGGCTGGGGAGAGGGAAGTCTGGGCTTCCCTGCTTAGGCTGCTGCCCCCGCGACCCGACCTCGGATAAGCGGAAGAAGATGGATGGATGAATGGAACATTTACAACATTAACATAAAAGCAACGGAATAACAATATCAAATCAAATCAAATCAACTTTATTTATAAAGCACATTTAAAATTTACCACAGGGGTAGCCAAAGTGCTGTACAATGGGCAGGTTAAAAGATAATACGAGGCTGGCTCGCCCCCCATCACACGGCCGTTGGATTAGAGAGGTTCTCTACAATCTAAAACTGGAAAAACTTAGGTTTTCGCTAAAGGGCTCGGTTCAAGCATTTGAAAGCTCATGGAGCCCTTGTTTGCTGTATGTCAACTCTCTTGACCTATGCCCAGACGCAGATGAGGAATAATCTCCCTTTTATTTATTAGTATTATTTTATTCTATTTTTTATTTTATTATATATTATTATTATTATTAATTTTTATTTTATTTTATTATTATTATTATTATATATATATTTTTTTAATATATATCTGTCTGTCTCTGGCCGCGTATGTGTGTGTGTGTGTGTGTGTGTCTGTCTTTGTCGTCTTACTTGTTACATAATTGTGCCATTTGTCCCTCGTTAGTGGGACCTGAGTGGGGTGGGTGGTTTGGGTTTTAAGGGAAAGGGTGTGAATCATTTACTGACTTTAAAATTGTACTGCTTTGACTTGCACTTTTTTCTGTCTATTTGAAAATGCCAATAAAAAAAGTTGAAAAAAAAAAAAAAAAAAAGATAATACGAGTACCGAGCAAACACAACACAACACAAACAAAACACGATAAAAAATAAATAAATAAAATAGAATAAATGAAAACATGAAAACAGGTTCACAGCAGGTGTATTATGGGGCGCCATTGCAGGATGGATATCACTCAGTGTTAAAAGCCATGGAATAAAAGTATGTTTTTAAGAGAGATTTGAAAACAGGAAGAGAGGAGGCTTGTCTGACACCCAGAGGTAGGTCGTTCCAGAGCTTGGGAGCAGCAACGGCGAAAGCTCTGTCACCTCTAAGCTTCAGCCTTGTGTCAGGGACCGTCAACAGCAGCTGATCGGCTGATCTTAGGGATCGGGTGGGGCATTAAGGCTGAAGGAGGTCGGAGAGATAGGTTGGCGCTGTCAGGCTTGTCCCTGACAGTTTGACTATGTTTTAGTTTTTTCTCTGTTTGTCTTAGTTTCCTGTCAGCGCTTTTATTTTGTCTTCATTTCCTGAGTGTCTCCCTGAGTGCTGCTTCCCCTCAGCTGTGGCTGATTGGCACCTGGCCACACCTGGTGTCAATCAGCCAGCTACTATTTAAACCTGCCTTCTCCTCCAGTCATTGCTGGATCATTGTCGTTCCTACCTGTCGTGTCGTTGTTCTTAATACTTGTCGTTGTAGCTCTGTCTACTTTTGGTTTCACTCTGCTCATGTCCTAGTTCCTTCGTGTCACAGTAAGTGTTTTTGGTTTCTTGTCCACAGTTAGCCTCTGTGCTATTTTAGTTCATAGCCAAGTTTGTTCTCCGCCTTGTGCGCGCCTTTTGTTACCCTTTCGTTTGTTGTTTTGCCTTAGTGTTTTATTAAATCATGTTTTCTCGTACAATGCCTTCCGCCTTCTCTGCATCTTGGGGTTCGGCACCTACAAACTCTGACATAAGGCTGGATCATTATGTCAGAGTTTGTAGTTTGTAGTCAACATTTACAACATTAACATACAAGCAAAGGAATAACAATAATTACAACAACAAGTACATAAACAGTACAAAACAGCGCCAGGGGGTTGTAGACTCAATAAAGCAGTGGTTCTTAAACTTGTTGGAGGTACCGAATCCCAGCAGTTTCATATGCGCATTCACCGAACCCTTCTTTAGTTAAAAATAAAATGTTTTTTTTTCAAATTCAAGACAAAGTTATATGTTTTTGGTATACTTGCCAACCCTCCCCGAAATTCAGCGGCTCTCCCGAAAACTCCCGGGACAAATTTTCTCCCGAAAATCTCCCGAAATTCAGGCGGATCTGGAGGCCACGCCCCCTCCAGCTCCATGCGGACCTGAGTCCGCTTTCCCACAATATAAAGAACGTCTACCGTAAAGCAGTCCGTCTGCCGTAAACAGCAATGTTGTGACACTCTTAAACAGGACAATAATGCCATCTAGTGCATTTGATGAAAGCACTTTTGTGCGTGCCACACAGCAATGCATCATCAGAGAGGGTGTTCAGCATGGTTAGAAAGATAGTGACAGAGAATAGAACAAGGATGGACAATTCAACCCTTAACTCAACAATGAGTAGATGAGTGTTATGTGTGTGTATATGTGTAAATAAATGAACACTGAAATTCAAGTATTTCTTTTATATATATATATATATATATATATATATATATATATATATATATATATATATATACATACATATACACATATATATATATATATATACACATACATACATATACACATATATATATATATATATATATATATATATATATATATATACATACATATATATATATATATATATATATATATATATACACACACATATATATATATATATATATATATATATATATATATATATATACACACACATATATATATATATATATATATATATATATATATATATATATATATATATATCCTTCCATCCATCCATCCATCCACTACCGCTTATTCCCTTCGGGGTCGCGGGGATATATATATATATATATATATATATATATATATATATATATATATATATATATATATATATATATATATATATATATATATACATACATACATATATATACATATATATGAAATACTTGACTTGGTGAATTCTAGCTGTAAATATACTCCTCCCCTCTTAACCACGCCCCAACCACGCCCCCGCCCCAACCACGCCCCCCGTACCCACCCCCCACCTCCCGAAATTGGAGGTCTCAAGGTTGGCAAGTATGGTTTTTGGTAACACTTTAGTATGGGGAACATATTCTAAGCAACAAAGACTTAATTTAGAGTTTTTTGGACACTAGGGGAACATATTCTAAGTAACAAAGACTTAATTTAGAGTTTTTTGGACACTAGGGGAACATATTCTAAGTAACAAAGACTTAATTTAGAGTTATTTGGTTAGGGTTAGGGTTAGGGCCAGGGTTAGGGGGTTAGGGTTATAACAAGGTCATGCCGAATAAGGCATTAATAAGTACTTAATAATGACTAGTTAAGAGCCAATATGTTACTAATTTGCATGTTAATAAGCAACTAATTAATGGTAAATATGTTCCCCATACTAAAGTGTTACTATGTTTTATTACTGGTGCACAAAATGAAGCGTGCATGAACATCACCTTGTTCAAACAACAAAACCAACACAAATTACACACCTGCAAATCAGTCTGACTTCTGCTGTTGCCGTATCCGTAATACGCCGATAGGGAGAAGTTTTTATTTACACGATGAGTCTGGTGTGTCTTGACCTCCGCCGAACCCCTGAGCCGACTCACCGAACCCCTAGGGTTCCATCGAACCCAGGTTAAGAACCACTGCAATAAAGGAACTAAAGAAAAATGCAATATATATATATATATATATATATATATATATATATATATATATATATATATATATATATATATATATATATATATATATATGTATGTGTGTACAGTTCCGTAAATAATCCAAATTTGGAGCATAGCATCATAGTTTTCACAGCTTTTTGGTTGTTAGCGGTAGAAAGCGTTTTAAAGTAAAGTTCTAATTCTTTTTTAAAGGCACAAAAAACAGGCCGGGTATTGAGAAAATTACATTTATGAATGTAAAATGTAGCCAATAGTATAATGAAGTTGCACATTTAAATTTTTTCCTCATACTGTGTAAAACCAAATAGCACATCTTTAACAGGCTCAGAGACAGCTTCTGTTGGAATAATTGTTTGTAAGTTATCACAAAAGAAACGTTGTATTATGAATGCTGTCTTTCGAGGCCTAACAAGAGGAAGAAGGCTCGTGAAACACCACTGTGATTTCAACACGGACAGATGGCAGGATCTGCTCAACTTCCAGAGGAACTCTCTTTGAAGTGTTAAACGAACCCTCTCTGAAGTATTTCACAAACTCTCTTCCAACTATTTGGTAACCGAGGTCAACGCTATTTACGACCCGCTGCCCTCTTGAAGTTGCTGTGGTCAGAAGACAGGAGGGGTTATCCATTGTCCTCCAACACCTGCCCCAGCTGGATCCAGGAAGAGCCCAAGCCCGAGAAATCCTCTTCTTGGTCTTCAAAGCGACCGAAAACAATGACTGTTTTACATACTTCCCATTCCTGCTGTGACATGTGTTGGTGCGTGAACATTGAACATCTGAATAAAAGAGGAGACGAAAACCTTCTTCGTCAGAGCGTGGTGCAGGACTGTACAGAGAGTGCAGTGGCCATGTCTCTCCTCAATATTGAGTCCAAATTGAATTCTGTCTCTGTTTGATTCCTTGCCTTTTGTCTTGTTTAATAGATGTCCTCAGTGTTTGAACGTGACAGCTTCTTTCCCAGACCTGTCACCATCTTGAACTCTAACTTATAATAATAATTCACCCCTATACAATATCCTACCCTAATGCCCTACTGGGGCGGCATAGCTCGGTTGGTAGAGCGGCCGTGCCAGCAACTTGAGGGTTGCAGGTTCGATTCCCGCTTCCGCCATCCTAGTCACTGCCGTTGTGTCCTTGGGCAAGACACTTTACCCACCTGCTGCCAGTGCCACCCACACTGGCTTAAATGTAACTTAGATATTGGGTTTCACTATGTAAAGCGCTTTGAGTCACTAGAGAAAAGCGCTATATAAATATAATTCACTTCACTGTGCAATATTACCCTTCGAGTGCAATACGTCCGACCAGGGCCGGCCCGTGGCATAGGCCGTATAGGCAAATGCTAAGGGCGCCGTCCATCAGGGGGCGCCACGCCAGTGCCACAAATGTTGGAGAGCAAAAAAGAAAAAAAGAAAAAGTTGGTACTATTATTTCTAAATACAAAGAATAATCCCACGTTAATTAAAATGCAAAGTAAAGCCTATTTAATAGAAATATTATTTGTTACAACATTACGCCCCCCCCCCTCTCCCCCCGCACGGTGCGCCCCCTCCCTTCCCGTATCATGACTCTTTTTGGACGTCACCACATCAAAAAATCAACACAAGATGTCAAAACGGCCAAAACTGTCAGGTGCCCAGGGAAGAAAAAAGAGAAAAGAAGAGGAGGAGAAACGAGAAAAGACAGAGGTAGCAGGTAGGTGAGCCGAACATGAAATTATTTGTCTGTTACAGAATGTGATAGTAACCCGGCTTTTTAGCATTAAGCTAATGTCACATGATTCGGCAATTTCTAATCAATAAATAGCTAGTTCTGTTTTAACGTCGGGTTAATATTGTGGAGGGGGGTAAATTGTTATGGAAAATAATAATGTAACGTTAGGTAATTACAGTACTCCCACCTTACATTTTTCAGGGACATTTGTATTAGATCTTTTAAGCAGCTGGTTTTTTTTTTACATTGTTATTGCCTTCTGGTTAGCTAATGTTTGCCCTGCAGGTAATAGTCACTTTTCCACCCCTTTATATATTAGGTATAGTTGTAAGTAAAAAAAAAAAAAGGTCAAAGACAAAGCTATTCGGTTTCTTGTGAGTATATACACGATGTGGGGGGGGGGCGCCACCTAAAATCTTGCCTAG
This sequence comes from Nerophis lumbriciformis, assembly GCF_033978685.3. NCBI lineage: Eukaryota > Metazoa > Chordata > Actinopteri > Syngnathiformes > Syngnathidae > Nerophis > Nerophis lumbriciformis. The sequence goes on from NC_084560.2 coordinate 40,806,980, forward strand.
GGCGCCAGATTGGTTAGGGCCGGGCCTGCGTCCAACACTGATTGTTATTTATTACTGCGGTACTCTTGTTTTGTTCTGCATATTGTACAGTATTTTGTATTTCTATAGTGTTTTGTATATTGTACAGGATTGCTTATTATTCTTATTGGATAGTAGTCTGTCTATTTCAATTGTTAGTTTTTTTCTTTATTGCCTGTTGTGTCATTTATTTTATTTTACTATTTATTTATTTTTACCCCATTTTTGTTCCCACTACCGCTAACAGTTGGAGTCCTTAATCTCGTTGTATGCAAATATAATGACAATAAAGTCCATTCTATTCTATTCTAAAACCAAGCACAAATTTGTCATGAATATATATAAAAACGGATTAACAACAGTATTAGAACAGTCCAAAAACAAATATTAAATGTATACAACCTTTACTTTATGACTACAATACTAGTTCAATATAATCCATGCTATATTTCGTTCACTCGTTGAGTGGAGTAAATAAAAAAAAAACACGCCACACACTTATCACAATGCCTTCATGAACCACAATCCACAGCGGGATATGTGACGTCATATGTGACAGCTTCCTGTGCAGTTGGGACTTTGGGGGTTCTTTGGAAAAGTTCAATCGTCACGAATATGTTATTATATGAATATAAAATAAATATAAACCGGTAACATGCACGAAGGCAACGAATAGCTGGCCCCGCCTTTCATCTGCTCTCCTCACTTACGATTGGTGATGCCTCCTTCGTTGTGATTACGTAACCACATGTTACGGCTTCTAATTGGTGGACATAGCTGTCATTTAAAAGGATATGGATGAAAACAATAGTTTACAACCGTAGGGAAATAAGGACAGGATATATTACATATATAATTATTTCTAAAGCTGAAGAAGTACAATTTAAATGATTAATTGACTATACCATACTAATGATTTTTTTAAACAAAAAGTAACGTTATGGTTGATAACCGTTCAATCTGTAATGCTATAGAAGCTGTGAATCATATATATTGTATTTAATTTGGGAGGAAATCAGAGATTGGCTAAAAGACAAAGTTATACATATGTCCCCATTTTTTATAGAATAGATTACATTTGGAATATTTATTAGCAACCTAGAAATTATTATTAATAGTTGTAGTAGTAATAGTGTTACAAGCTCCATTTTTTTATTGCACAAAAGCCGAGTTCTTGAAACCAGAATTCTCACATAGGTTTTATGATTACAAGTTATTAACACAATTTTAGAAGATGGTAATAAAGTAAGGACATTCCTAAATTATTATCTTTATTGGATGATTTTAAGTTGTTTTAAATAAGTCAAATGTATATATATATATATATATATATATATCAATCCATCCATCTATTTTCTACCGCTTATTCCCTTTGGGGTCGCGGGGGGCGCTGGAGCCTATCTCAGCTACAATCGGGCGGAAGGCGGGGTACACCCTGGACAAGTCGCCACCTCATCGCAGGGCCAACACAGATAGACAGACAACATTCACACTCACATCCACACACTAGGGCCAATTTAGTGTTGCCAATCAACCTATCCCCAGGTGCATGTCTTTGGAGGTGGGAGGAAGCCGGAGTACCCGGAGGGAACCCACGCAGTCACAGGGAGGACATGCAAACTCCACACAGAAAGATCCCGAGCCCGGGATTGAACCCAAGACTACTCAGGACCTTCGTATTGTGAGGCAGATGCACTAACCCCTCTGCCACCGTGAAGCCCATATATATATATATATATATATATATATATATATATATATATATATATATATATATATATATATATATATATATATATATATATATATATATACACATACATATATATATATATATACACATACATATATATATATATATATATATATATATATATATATATATATATATATATATATATACACATATTGTATGTGTATATATATATATATATATATATATATATATATATATATATATATACACATATTGTATGTGTATATATATATATATATATATATACATACACATATTGTATGTGTATATATATATATATATATATATATATATATATATATATATATACAAGTGGTAGAAATGGATGGATGGATGGATGGATATACAGTATATATATATATATATATATATATATATATATATATATATATATATATATATATGTATGTGTGGGAAAAAAATCACAAGACTACTTCATCTCTGATGAAGTAGTCTTGTGATTTTTTTCCCACACATACATATATTGCGCTCTACTACGGTATCGAGCACTATTTTTTGGATAACCTTATTAAGACATATATATATATATATATATATATATATATATATATATATATATATATATATATATATATATATATATATATATATACATATATATTAGGGCTGCAACTAACAATCGATTATCTGTCGATTATTACTTCGATTAATCGATTAATAATCGGATAAAAGAGACAAACTACATTTCTATCCTTTCCAGTATTTTATTGGAAGAAAAAAAAAAACAGCATACTGGCACCATACTTATTTTGATTATTATTTCTCAGCTGTTTGTAAATGTTGCAGTTTATGAATAAAAGTTTATAATAAAAAAATTAAAAATTAAAATTAAAAATTAAAAAAACTGCGCATGCGCATAGCATAGATCCAACGAATCGATGACTAAATTAATCGCCAACTATTTTTATAATCGATTAGTTGTTGCAGCCCTAATATATATATATATGTATCAAATCAAATCAAATCAAGTCAACTTTATTTATAAAGCACATTTAAAATTTACCACAGGGGTAGCCAAAGTGCTGTACAATGAACAGGTTAAAAGATAAAACGAGTACCGAGCAAACACAACACAACACAAACAGAACATGATAAAAAATAAATAATTAAAATAGAATTAATAAAAACATAAAAACATAAAAACAGGATCACAGCAGGTGTATTATGGGGCGCCATATATATATATATATATATATATATATATATATATATATATATATATATATATATATATATATATATATATATATAAAACATAAATATATATATATATATATATATATATATATATATATATATATAAGTAAGTAAGAGACAATAAAAATAGATTGAATTAAATAAATGCAATTAACACACACACAAAAAAAAATATATATATATATACATATATATGTATATATATACATATATATACATATATATGTATATATATATATATATATACATATATATGTATATATATATATATATATATATATATATATATATATATATATATATATATATATATATATATATATATATATATATATACTTTTTTGTATTGTCTCTTACTTTATTTAATTTAACATTTTTTGTTTTTATAAAGATGTTGATTGCGCAACCTCGTTAATGTTTATAATAATGTCATATATTGGAAGTGCCTTCATTTATATTTTAAATATGTGTTGTTTGTGCGTTCAATTCTTCAATAAAAAAAAATTACCACAATGTCTGCATGAACCACAACCCACCGCGATATATGTGACGTCAGACGTGGCAGCTTCCTGTACAGTGGGGACTTGTTGTTTCTTTGGAAAAGTTCAATCTTATATGATATGACGTAATCAAAAATATGTTATTATATGAAAATAAAATACACCCGGACAAACATGCACAAGGGCAACTAAAATTGGCCCCGCCTTTCATCTGCCCTCCTACGCTTACGATTGGTTGTGGTTACGTAAACACATATAGAGGCTTCTAATTGGTCAACATAGCTGTCATTCAAAAATACGTGAAGGAAAAAAAGCGTGAAGTAGCAACATTTTGTAGTTTGGCGAATGGAGTTCAAATAAATCTCCACTTATTACTGTATTTTCGCTTTAGCTTTATACTTAAAAAATACAAATATTCAATGTTGTATAAGTTGTAGCGTGCTGTATAGCGCACACTCATTTTTCATGCATACATTGGCCACAATCCACCGCGGTATACGTGACGTCATACGTGACTACTTCCTGTATATGGGAGAATTGACTTTTTTTTGGGCAACTTTTATCTTAAAAGGCATAATTTGTTTGGTACATCTCTGTTGTTCAAAGCCGGGCACTAGACAATATAAGGGTGACTTGTGTGTCAAGTAGTGTTATTCTTAAAGGCTTGTACACGTCAAGGGTAATATAACATCCACATTTTGACCGTGAATGTCAAAAGTAGCCGTAGTGACAGAGCGGACTTGAAGGCAACTGAGGACACAGCTGCCCCATCCAAAATGGCGAAGCACAACAGCGGTAAGCGGATAGCTTGCTAATGTCACCTTTTATAAACTTATAACCGAGCATTTGGCTAAAACTCTTATTTGGAGGAAGTTGCGCGATTTGCTGCCATAAATGTACGCTTGCCTTTGGTTGAAAAGTTAGCTAACATTACGTAATGCGAGCTAACTTTCCCCGGATACAGCATCATTACGTGTTAAGATACATTGAAGTGTTAAGTTAAACATAACTGTTTTTAAAAGTGGAAACGTCACAAGTAGAAACAAAAAAACATCACAAAGCTATATTTGTGGAGCAATTCCTCGCGCTAGCTCATTCATTGTTGTTGTTTCCAAAGCCATAGACTTGAGTCCTGACCTGTGTTTGCATGTAACTTCCATTAGATGCGGCGGATGAGATCTACGACAAAGTGGTGGATTTGACGGAGTACGCCAAACGTCAGCGATGGTGGAATCGTCTCTTTGGCAACACATCCGGCCCGCTTGCAGAGAAATACTCTGTTGCCACACAACTAGCCATAGGAGGAGTGAGTGGATGGTAAATATGCACACATTTTGATGTAGCTGGAGTATTTAATGCAGGGGTGCTCACACTTTTTCTGCAGGCGAGCTCCTTTTCAATTGATCAAGTCGTGGGGATCTACCTCATTCATATACCGTATTTTCCGCACCATAAGGCGCCCTGGGTTATAAGCCGCGCCTTCAATGAACGGCATATTTCAAAACTTTGTCCACCTATAAGCCGCCCCGTGTTGTAAGCCGCATCTAACTGCGCTAAAGGAATGTCAAAAAAACAGTCAGATAGGTCAGTCAAACTTTAATAATATATTAAAACCAGTGTGATGTGGGCGCGCATGGAATCGTATATCAACATGGACAGAGCTGCGTGAAAAAAGCCACCCGGCCTCTTCGCGTAAACTTAAACTTACCTTAACCACTCGCTCATCTTTTCTTCATCCATCCCTTCGAGTTAGCTTTTATGATGACGCCGGCTGGAAAGGTCTCTTTTGGCAAGGTCTTCCTTTTGAATATCACCATGGGTGGAAGTTTCTGGCCATTAGCATGGCAAGCTAGAACCACAGTGAAGGATGACTTCTCATTCCCTGTGGTGCGAATATTCACCGTACGTGCTCCCGTTGTATCCACAGTGCGGTTCACAGGAATATCAGTTGCTGTGAAATAGTAATCCGTGTGCGGATGGAGAGATTGAGTCTTTTCATGAACCGGATCCCTGTCGCTTAGTAGGAGCCATTTTGTGGTCTTTACAGATTTAAACACACAAAGGAAATGAAACGTACGGTAATATCCGCGCGCTTTTTCTTCTTCTACGCGGGCGGGTGGTTGCTTACAGTAGAAGAAGAAGCGCTTCCTGTTCTATGGGGGCGGGTGCTTACCTTGGCGGTTGCTTGCGTAGAAGAAGAAGCGCTTCCTGTTCTACCGGGAAAAAAGATGGCGGCTGTTTACCGAAGTTGCGAGACCGAAACTTTATGAAAATGAATCTTAATATTAATCCATATATAAAGCGCACCGGGTTATAAGGCGCACTGTCAGCTTTTGAGAAAATTTGTGGTTTTTAGGTGCGCCTTATAGTGCGGAAAATACGGTATATAATTTATATTTACTTATTTATGAAATATATGTTTTTGTTAACAAGTTAAAGGTGTTTAATGATAATGCAAGCATGTTTAACACATATAGTTAATATTGTTAATACATTAAAGGTGTTTAATGATAATACAAGTATGTTTAATACATATAGTTAATATTGTTAACAAGTTAAAGGTGTTTAAAGATAATGCAAGCATGTTTAACACATATAGTTAATATTGTTAACAAGTTAAAGGTGGTTAAAGATAATACAAGCATGTTTAACACATATAGTTAATATTGTTAACAACTTAAAGGTGGTTAAAGATAATACAAGCATGTTTAACACATACAGATTCCTTTCTTTCATGAAGACAAGAATATAAGTTGGTGTATTACCTGATTCTGATGACTTGCATTGATTGGAATCAGACAGTGGTGATGATAACGTCCGCATTTTCGAATGGAGGAGAAAAAAAGTCCTATCTGTCCAATACCACATGAAAGTGGTTGGTTTTTGGCATCTTATTTATCCAGCTTCCGTACTCCTTTGTATACACTTAACAAGAAATACATTGTCGGCAAACTCAGTAGCTTGCTAGCTTGTGCACGCCAGCTTTCTGAGACTCTTATTTTGGTAGCGCAGGCAGGATGAAGCAGAGCTTTTATTGTGCAACTGTGCAGTCGGTCTTTGGAGTTTTGACGACAGGTACGGCGCCAGAGTCTGTTGAAATAAAGTGTTTCTCGCCTTCCAGTCGGTAATTTTAATGATCTGGCAGCAGCCAGCGTCATCTCAGAAGACCCTCGGGTGCCGTGAATGTCAATCAAGTGACGAAAGTGACGTCATAGTGAAGATTTATGATCGCTCATTTTTAGGACTATTTTTTTAATGCCTGGCTGGTGATCGACTGACACACCCTCCGAGATCGACCGGTAGATCGCGATCGACGTAATGAGCACCCCTGATTTAATGCATACTTGCCAACCCTCCCGATTTTTCCGGGAGACTCCCGATTTCAGTGCCCCTCCCGAAAATCTCCTGGGGCAACCATTCTCCCGAATTTCTCCCGATTTTCACCCGGACAACTATAGTAAGGGCGTGCCGAGATGGCACTGCCTTTAGCGACCTCTACAACCTGTGGTCGCGTCCGCTTTTTCACCATACAAACAGCGTGCCGGCCCGGTCACATGTTGTATGCGGCTTATGCATACACACGTAAGTGACTGCAAGACATAGTTGATCAATAGCCATACAGGTCACACTGAGGGTGGCCGTATAAACAACTTTAACACTGTTACAAATATGCACCACACTGTGAACCCACACCAAACAAGAATGACAAACACATTTCGGGAGAACATCCACACTGTAACACAACATATAAACAAGAACAAATACCCAGAATCCCTTGTAGCCCTAACTCTTCCGGGCTGCAATATACACCCCCGCTACCTCCCCAACCCCAATCTCCCGAATTCGGAGGTCTCAAGGTTGGCAAGTACGATTTAATGTGATTTAGTTTATTATTTCTTCGGTCAGTGGTCAACAAAATAAACAAACAGCTTTTCATAAGCAAACAGTTGTACATTCATAAATTGAAAATGTTGTAGACCGAAAGGGTTTAGGCTGAAGTTGAACACTTATTGCGCCTAACCCTATAAACAATAAATGGCTGTACCTGAAGCCAGCATGATCAGACCGATCTTGTAGAGACGATTCCAGTGGGTAATATTATGAAAGTTATGGATTTTTAAAACCCGGGATAATGCACACATTTCTGGTCAACAAGTCGCGGTCAACGCTATGGACCATACGTGCCAACCCTCCCGATTTTTCCGTGAGACTCCCGAATTTCAGTGCCCCTCCTGAAAATCTCCCGGGGCAACCATTGTCCCGATTTTCACGTGAGGGCGTGCCGTAATGGCCCTGCCTTTAGCGTCCTCTACAACCTGTCGTCACGTCCGCTTTTCTCCATACAAATAGCGTGCCGGTTCAGTCACACGTTGTATGGTGCTTCTACAGACACACGTAAGTGACTGCAAGACATACTTGATCAACAGCCATACAGGTCACACTGTGGGTGGCCGTATAAACAACCTTAACACTGTTACAAATATGCACCACACTGTGAACCCACACCAAACAAGAATGAAAAACACATTACAGGAGAACATCCGCACTGTAACACAATATAAGCACAACAGAACAAATACCCAGAATCCCTTGTAGCCCTAACTCTTCCGGGCTGCAATATACACCCCCGCTACCTCCCCAACCCCAATCTCCCGAATTCGGAGGTCTCAAGGTTGGCAAGTACGATTTAATGTGATTTAGTTTAGTTTATTATTTCTTCGGTCAGTGGTCAACGATAGTAGTATATATCTGTATCATGAATCAATTTAAGTGGACCCCGACTTAAACAAGTTGAAAAACTTATTCGGGTGTTACCATTTAGTGGTCAATTGTACGGAATATGTACTTCACTGTGCAACCTACTAATAAAAGTCTCAATCAATCAAAACACATAGAATCATCATACTGCTGTGATTATATGCATCAAGTGTTCATTCAAGGCTAAGGCAAAATATCGAGATATATATCGTGTATCGCAATATGGCCTTAAAATATCGCAATATTAAAAAAAGGCCATGTCGCCGGGACATATTTACAAAAAATTGTATTTATTGTTTTAGATATATATCCATCCATCCCATCCATTTTCTACCACTTGTAAATTGTTTTAATTGATTTAAGAATTGTTGCAAATAAGAATCGCGATTACAAGAAATCAAAATAAATCTTTTTCTTAGCCGTGGTCTGTATGGGCCGCAGGCAGCGGTACTCAGTTGTAATACACTTTTTCACCACTTGTGACCGTAATCCATCAATCCATTTTCTACCGCTTGTCCCGTTCGGGGTCGCGGGGGGTGCTGGAGCCTATCCCAGCTAATGACAATCTCAAATAGAAGAAGTCTGCAATTAAAGTCGTAGAAAAGTTTAAGCGCAAAAATTACGACTAAAGTGGTGAAGCTGTGTTTTTATTTGCACTTTATTTTTGTGTTAAGTAAAAAAAATCTTTGTGATCAACACATGTTATTTTAATTTTTGCCAGGTGTGCAGGTTACCTCTTCCAGAAGGTTGGGAAAGTTGCTGCGACTTCTGTTGGAGGAGGACTTCTGTTATTGCAGGTATCATCCATGCATTCATTAGTCGACAGCCTTTAATACCAATAATCTGCCTTTAAAAGCACACATGTGTCTTCCCTCTAGATAGCAAACAATAGCGGTTACATCCAAGTGGACTGGAAAAGAGTAGAGAAGGACATCAACAAAGCTAAGAAGCAAATCAAGAAGAACACAGACAAAGCGGGTCCAGAGTTGAACACGTTAGTTGAAAGGGTGAGTTTCCCGCATGGACATTACCTTACTTAAATTACTCAACACACATTTAAATTGGTGCACATTAACTTTCTTTAAATTACTCAACACATATTAAAAATGTTGCACATTAACTGGTTTAAATTACTCAACACACATAAAAAATGTTGCACATTAACTTGTTTAAATTACTCAACTCACATTAGAAATATTGCACATTAACTTACTCAACACACATTAAAAATGTTGCACAGTAACTTGTTTAAATTACTCCACACATTAAAAATGTTGCACATTAACTTGTTTAAATTACGCAACACACATTAAAAATGTTGCACATTTACTTGTTTAAATTACTCAACACAAATTAAAAATGTTGCACATTAACTTATTTAAATGACTCAACAAATTAAAAATGTTGCACATTAACTTATTTAAATTACTCAACACACATTAAAAATGTTGCACAGTAACTCGTTTAAATTACTCAACACACACTAAAAATGTTGCACAATAACTTGTTTAAATTACTCAACACATTAAAAATGTTGCACAGTAACTTGCTTAAATTACTCAACACAGACTAAAAATGTTGCACAATCCATCCATCCATCCATTTTAACTTGTTTAAATTACTCAACATATTAAAAATGTTGCACATTAACTTGTTTAAATTACTCAACAAATTAAAAGTGTTGCACAATAACTTGTTTAAATTACTCAACACACATTAAAAATGTTGCACATTAACTTGTTTAAATTACTCAACACACATTAAAAATGTTGCACATTAACTTGTTTAAATTACTCAACACATTAAAAATGTTGCACAGTAACTTGTTTAAATTACTCAACACATTAAAAATGTTGCACATTAACTTGTTTAAATTACTCAACACACACTAAAAATGTTGCACAATAACTTGTTTAAATTACTCAACACATTAAAAATGTTGCACATTAACTTGATTAAATTACGCAACACACATTAAAAATGTTGCACATTTACTTGTTTAAATTACTCAACACATTAAAAATGTTGCACATTAACTTGTTTAAATTACTCAACACAAACTAGAAATGTTGCACAATAACTTGTTTAAATTACTCAACACATTAACTTGTTTAAATTACTCAACACACATTAAAAATGTTGCACATTAACTTGTTTAAATTACTCAACACATTAAAAATGTTGCACAGTAACTTGTTTAAATTACTCAACACATTAAAAATGTTGCACATTAACTTGTTTAAATTACTCAACACACACTAAAAATGTTGCACAATAACTTGTTTAAATTATTCAACACATTAAAAATGTTGCACATTAAGTTGTTTAAATTACTCAACACACTAAAAATGTTGAACATTAACTTGTTTAAATTACTCAACACACAATAAAAATGTTGCACATTTAGTTGTTTAAATTACTCAACACACACTAAAAATTTTGCACATTAACTTATTTAAATTACTCAACACACATTAAAAATGTTGCACATTAACGTATTTATATTAATCAACACACATTAAGAATGTTGCACATTAACTTGTTTAATTTACTCAACACACATTAAAAATGTGACACATTAACGGATTTAAATTACTCAACACACATTAGAAATGTTGCACATTTACTTGTTTGAATTACTCAACACGCATTCAAAATGTTGCACATTAACTTGTTTAAATTACTCAACACACACTAAAAATGTTGCACAATAACTTGTTTAAAATACTCAACACAAATTAAAAATGTTGCACATTGACTTATTTAAATTACTCTACTCACATTAGAAATATTGCACATTAACTTACTCAACACACATTAAAAATGTTGCACATGAACTTGTTTAAATTACTCAACACATTAAAAATGTTGCACAGTAACTTGTTTAAATTACTCAACACACACTAAAAATGTTGCACAATAACTTGTTTAAATTACTCAACACATTAAAAATGTTGCACAATAACTTAATTAAATTACGCAACACACATTAAAAATGTTGCACATTTACTTGTTTAAATTACTCAACACACATTAAAAAGTTTTGCACATTAACTTATTTAAATTACTCAACAAATTAAAAATGTTGCACATTAACTTGTTTAAATTACTCAACACACATTAAAAATGTTGCACATTGACTTATTTAAATTACTCAACTCACATTAGAAATATTGCACATTAACTTACTCAACACACATTAAAAATGTTGCACAGTAACTTGTTTAAATTACTCAACACACTAAAAATGTTGCACAATAACTTGTTTGAATTACTCAACACATTAAAAATGTTGCACAATAACTTGATTAAATTACGCAACACACATTAAAAATGTTGCACATTTGTTTAAATTACTCAACACAAATTAAAAAATTTGCACATTAACTTATTTAAATTACTCAACAAATTAAAAATGTTGCACATTAACTTGACACACTAAAAATGTTGCACATTTACTTGTTTAAATTACTCAACACAAATTAAAAATGTTGCACATTGACTTATTTAAATTACTCAACTCACATTAGAAATATTGCACATTAACTTACTCAACACACATTAAAAATGTTGCACAGTAACTTGTTTAAATTACTCAACACACTAAAAATGTTGCACAATAACTTGTTTGAATTACTCAACACATTAAAAATGTTGCACAATAACTTGATTAAATTACGCAACACACATTAAAAATGTTGCACATTTGTTTAAATTACTCAACACAAATTAAAAAATTTGCACATTAACTTATTTAAATTACTCAACAAATTAAAAATGTTGCACATTAACTTGTTTAAATTACTCAACACACATTAAAAATGTTGCACATTAACTTGTTTAAATTACTCAACACACACTAAAAATGTTGCACAATAACTTGTTTAAATTACTCAACACATTAAAAAGGTTGCACATTAAGTTGTTTAAATTACTCAACACACTAAAAATGTTGAACATTAACTTGTTTAAATTACTCAACACACATTAAAAATGTTGCACATTTAGTTGTTTAAATTACTCAACACACACTAAACATTTTGCACATTAACTTATTTAAATTACTCAACACACATTAAAAATGTTGCACATTAACGTATTTATATTAATCAACACACATTAAGAATGTTGCACATTAACTTGTTTAATTTACTCAACACACATTAAAAATGTGACACATTAACGGATTTAAATTACTCAACACACATTAGAAATGTTGCACATTAACGAATTTAAATTACTCAATACACATTAAAAATGTTGCACATTTACTTGTTTAAATTACTCAACACACATTCAAAATGTTGCACATTAACTTGTTTAAATTACTCAACACATTAAAAATGTTGCACAGTAACTTGTTTAGATTACTCAACACACACTAAAAATGTTGCACAATAACTTGTTTAAATTACTCAACACATTAAAAATGTTGCACAATAACTTGATTAAATTACGCAACACACATTAAAAATGTTGCACATTTACTTGTTTAAATTACTCAACACACATAACATTTTTTGCACATTAACTTATTTAAATTACTCAACAAATTAGAAATGTTGCACATTAACTTGTTTAAATTACTCAACACACTAAAAATGTTGCACATTTACTTGTTTAAATTACTCAACACAAATTAAAAATGTTGCACATTGACTTATTTAAATTACTCAACTCACATTAGAAATATTGCACATTAACTTACTCAACACACATTAAAAATGTTGCACAGTAACTTGTTTAAATTACTCAACACACTAAAAATGTTGCACAATAACTTGTTTGAATTACTCAACACATTAAAAATGTTGCACAATAACTTGATTAAATTACGCAACACACATTAAAAATGTTGCACATTTGTTTAAATTACTCAACACAAATTAAAAATTTTGCACATTAACTTATTTAAATTACTCAACAAATTAAAAATGTTGCACATTAACTTGTTTAAATTACTCAACACACATTAAAAATGTTGCACATTAACTTGTTTAAATTACTCAACACATTAAAAATGTTGCACAGTAACTTGTTTAAATTACTCAACACATTAAAAATGTTGCACATTAACTTGTTTAAATTACTCAACACACACTAAAAATGTTGCACAATAACTTGTTTAAATTACTCAACACATTAAAAATGTTGCACATTAACTTAATTAAATTACGCAACACACATTAAAAATGTTGCACATGAACTTGTTTAAATTACTCAACACATTAAAAATGTTGCATAGTAACTCGTTTAAATTACTCAACACACATTAAAAATGTTGCACAATAACTTGTTTAAATTACTCAACACATTAAAAATGTTGCACAGTAACTTGTTTAAATTACTCAACACACACTAAAAATGTTGCACAATAACTTGTTTAAATTACTCAACACATTAAAAATGTTGCACAGTAACTTGTTTAAATTACTCAACACACACTAAAAATGTTGCACAATAACTTGTTTAAATTACTCAACACATTAAAAATGTTGCACATTAACTTGTTTAAATTACTCAACACAAATTAAAAATGTTGCACATTAACTTCTTTAAATTACTCAACAAACTAAAAATGTTGCACATTAACTTGTTTAAATTACTCAACACACATTAAAAATGTTGCACATTAACTTGTTTAAATTACTCAACACATTAAAAATGTTGCACAGTAACTTGTTTAAATTACTCAACACATTAAAAATGTTGCACAGTAACTTGTTTAAATTACTCAACACATTAAAAATGTTGCACATTAACTTGTTTAAATTACTCAACACACACTAAAAATGTTGCACAATAACTTGTTTAAATTATTCAACACATTAAAAATGTTGCACATTAAGTTGTTTAAATTACTCAACACACTAAAAATGTTGAACATTAACTTGTTTAAATTACTCAACACACAATAAAAATGTTGCACATTTAGTTGTTTAAATTACTCAACACACACTAAAAATTTTGCACATTAACTTATTTAAATTACTCAACACACATTAAAAATGTTGCACATTAACGTATTTATATTAATCAACACACATTAAGAATGTTGCACATTAACTTGTTTAATTTACTCAACACACATTAAAAATGTGACACATTAACGGATTTAAATTACTCAACACACATTAGAAATGTTGCACATTTACTTGTTTGAATTACTCAACACGCATTCAAAATGTTGCACATTAACTTGTTTAAATTACTCAACACACACTAAAAATGTTGCACAATAACTTGTTTAAAATACTCAACACAAATTAAAAATGTTGCACATTGACTTATTTAAATTACTCTACTCACATTAGAAATATTGCACATTAACTTACTCAACACACATTAAAAATGTTGCACATGAACTTGTTTAAATTACTCAACACATTAAAAATGTTGCACAGTAACTTGTTTAAATTACTCAACACACACTAAAAATGTTGCACAATAACTTGTTTAAATTACTCAACACATTAAAAATGTTGCACAATAACTTAATTAAATTACGCAACACACATTAAAAATGTTGCACATTTACTTGTTTAAATTACTCAACACACATTAAAAAGTTTTGCACATTAACTTATTTAAATTACTCAACAAATTAGAAATGTTGCACATTAACTTGACACACTAAAAATGTTGCACATTTACTTGTTTAAATTACTCAACACAAATTAAAAATGTTGCACATTGACTTATTTAAATTACTCAACTCACATTAGAAATATTGCACATTAACTTACTCAACACACATTAAAAATGTTGCACAGTAACTTGTTTAAATTACTCAACACACTAAAAATGTTGCACAATAACTTGTTTGAATTACTCAACACATTAAAAATGTTGCACAATAACTTGATTAAATTACGCAACACACATTAAAAATGTTGCACATTTGTTTAAATTACTCAACACAAATTAAAAAATTTGCACATTAACTTATTTAAATTACTCAACAAATTAAAAATGTTGCACATTAACTTGTTTAAATTACTCAACACACATTAAAAATGTTGCACATTAACTTGTTTAAATTACTCAACACACACTAAAAATGTTGCACAATAACTTGTTTAAATTACTCAACACATTAAAAAGGTTGCACATTAAGTTGTTTAAATTACTCAACACACTAAAAATGTTGAACATTAACTTGTTTAAATTACTCAACACACATTAAAAATGTTGCACATTTAGTTGTTTAAATTACTCAACACACACTAAACATTTTGCACATTAACTTATTTAAATTACTCAACACACATTAAAAATGTTGCACATTAACGTATTTATATTAATCAACACACATTAAGAATGTTGCACATTAACTTGTTTAATTTACTCAACACACATTAAAAATGTGACACATTAACGGATTTAAATTACTCAACACACATTAGAAATGTTGCACATTAACGAATTTAAATTACTCAATACACATTAAAAATGTTGCACATTTACTTGTTTAAATTACTCAACACACATTCAAAATGTTGCACATTAACTTGTTTAAATTACTCAACACATTAAAAATGTTGCACAGTAACTTGTTTAGATTACTCAACACACACTAAAAATGTTGCACAATAACTTGTTTAAATTACTCAACACATTAAAAATGTTGCACAATAACTTGATTAAATTACGCAACACACATTAAAAATGTTGCACATTTACTTGTTTAAATTACTCAACACACATAACATTTTTTGCACATTAACTTATTTAAATTACTCAACAAATTAGAAATGTTGCACATTAACTTGTTTAAATTACTCAACACACTAAAAATGTTGCACATTTACTTGTTTAAATTACTCAACACAAATTAAAAATGTTGCACATTGACTTATTTAAATTACTCAACTCACATTAGAAATATTGCACATTAACTTACTCAACACACATTAAAAATGTTGCACAGTAACTTGTTTAAATTACTCAACACACTAAAAATGTTGCACAATAACTTGTTTGAATTACTCAACACATTAAAAATGTTGCACAATAACTTGATTAAATTACGCAACACACATTAAAAATGTTGCACATTTGTTTAAATTACTCAACACAAATTAAAAATTTTGCACATTAACTTATTTAAATTACTCAACAAATTAAAAATGTTGCACATTAACTTGTTTAAATTACTCAACACACATTAAAAATGTTGCACATTAACTTGTTTAAATTACTCAACACATTAAAAATGTTGCACAGTAACTTGTTTAAATTACTCAACACATTAAAAATGTTGCACATTAACTTGTTTAAATTACTCAACACACACTAAAAATGTTGCACAATAACTTGTTTAAATTACTCAACACATTAAAAATGTTGCACATTAACTTAATTAAATTACGCAACACACATTAAAAATGTTGCACATGAACTTGTTTAAATTACTCAACACATTAAAAATGTTGCATAGTAACTCGTTTAAATTACTCAACACACATTAAAAATGTTGCACAATAACTTGTTTAAATTACTCAACACATTAAAAATGTTGCACAGTAACTTGTTTAAATTACTCAACACACACTAAAAATGTTGCACAATAACTTGTTTAAATTACTCAACACATTAAAAATGTTGCACAGTAACTTGTTTAAATTACTCAACACACACTAAAAATGTTGCACAATAACTTGTTTAAATTACTCAACACATTAAAAATGTTGCACATTAACTTGTTTAAATTACTCAACACAAATTAAAAATGTTGCACATTAACTTCTTTAAATTACTCAACAAACTAAAAATGTTGCACATTAACTTGTTTAAATTACTCAACACACATTAAAAATGTTGCACATTAACTTGTTTAAATTACTCAACACACATTAAAAATGTTGCACATTAACTTGTTTAAATTACTCAACACACACTAAAAATGTTGCACAATAACTTGTTTAAATTACTCAACACATTACAAATGTTGCACATTAACTTGTTTAAATTACTCAACACACTAAAAATGTTGCACATTAACTTGTTTAAATTACTCAACACACATTAAAAATGTTGCACATTTACTTGTTTAAATTACTCAACACACACTAAAAATGTTGCACAATAACTTGTTTAAATTACTCAACACATTAAAAATGTTGCACATTAAGTTGTTTAAATTACTCAACACATTAACTTGTTTAAATTACTCAACACACTAAAAATGTTGCACATTAACTTGTTTAAATTACTCAACACACATTAAAAATGTTGCACATTTACTTGTTTAAATTACTCAACACACACTAAACATTTTGCACATTAACTTATTTAAATTACTCAACACACATTAAGAATGTTGCACATTAACTTGTTTAATTTACTCAACACACATTAAAAATGTGACACATTAACGTATTTAAATTACTCAACACACATTAAAAATTTTGCACATTTACTTGTTTAAATTACTCAACACACATTAAAAATGTTGCACATTAACTTGTTTAAATTACTCAACATATTAAAAATGTTGCACATTAACTTGTTTAAAATACTCAACACACTAAAAATGTTGCACATTAACTTGTTTAAATTACTCAACACACATTAAAAATGTTGCACATTAACTTGTTTAAATTACTCAACACATTAAAAATGTTGCACAGTAACTTGTTTAAATTACTCAACACACACTAAAAATGTTGCACAATAACTTCTTTAAATTACTCAACACACACTATAAATGCTGCAGAATAACTTGTTTAAATTACTCAACACATTAACTTGTTTAAATTACTCAACACACTAAAAATGTTGCACATTAACTTGTTTAAATCACTCAACACACATTAAGAATGTTGCACATTAACTTGTTTAATTTACTCAACACACATTAAAAATGTGACACATTAACGGATTTAAATTACTCAACACACATTAAAATTTTTGCACATTTACTTGTTTAAATTACTCAACACACATTAAAAATGTTGCACATTAACTTGTTTAAATTACTCAACACACACTAAAAATGTTGCACAATAACTTGTTTAAATTACTCAACACAAATTAAAAATTTTGCACATTGACTTATTTAAATTACTCAACTCACATTAAAAATGTTGTGTTATGACACATAGCAAAAAGTCTTCCTTGTCAAAGTTGTTCAATCAGGTGGAGGTTTGACAGCGATCGTATCCAAAAGACTGTCATTTGCGCCAGCGGGAGTGTCGCTAAACCCATTTTGATGTGTCTTTTTATTAATATTGAGCGAAAATAGCTGCATGATTACGTTCAAACATACATTAAGTCCTCTTATAATGTGTTTAAAGGCAGCAAGGCAGTGTTGTTGCGCTTGGAAATGACAGCGTACAACCGTGACGTCGTCACAAGTCTCCATTTGTACCGTGCATACGCTGAGCGGAGAGTTTTGGATCTCTCCACTTAGGCCAGCGTTTGTAAAAGTCTGCGTATTTAAAGACACAGGTATGCGTCTGCGTGTGGACAAAAGGCCTAAATGCAGAGATAAGTATGCGTTAAGTATCTGTGTTCGTGTGGAGATGGCCTCGGATTGGACAGATCTAGTCCCGAGATACCCAAAGATAGGTGTGCCAAGCTTGTGGCATCGTAGTCAAAAATACTTGATGCTGTAATTGCTGCCAAAGGTGCATCAACAAAGTATTGCGCAAAGCAGAACTGGGCAAATTAAGGCCCGGGGGCCACATGCGTCCCGTTAAGCTTTTCAATCTGGCCCGCCAGACATTCCCAAATCATTTTTTTAGATCTTTAAGATGGAAACTAGCTGCCATTATGATGTGCAGTCATGTTTTCTAATGACCGTAAGTCTTGAACTATACAAAGTATTTCAATGGTTGGAATCTGCGCTTATGGATGATATACCAGTTACTATGGTCATCTAATTAGTTACTATGGTCATCTAATTAGTTACTATGGTAATCTACGTCACAGCAGCTCAGAGGAGGCACCAAGCAGTGTGGGCGGGAAGCGTTTCCACAGACGCGGAAGGAGATTTTCACAACAAAGTTCTAAAGCTTAGTGATGTATCAGATATATCAGATTGTAGGTGGGCTTATTTTGTACCTTTCGTGTTCATATTTCACTTTTTGTTGCATTTTTGTTGCGTTTCACTTAAATGTAAAATATGTCGATCGAAAGGGGGTGTGACATTCATATTTTGTCAATATTCAGTGTTTTATCCTTCATAGAAAAATGTAAAATTCCATTATATTTTTTAAGGCAGTCTGTCATAACGTTTTTAGCATTCAATCAATCAATCAATCAATGTTTATTTATATAGCCCTAAATCACAAGTGTCTCAAAGGGCTGCACAAGCCACAACGACATCCTCGGTACAAAGCCCACATAAGGGCAAGGAAAAACTCACCCCAGTGGGACGTCGATGTGAATGACTGAGAAAGAGACCGAAAGCAATGGATGTCGAGTGGGTCTGACATAATATTGTGAGAGTCCAGTCCATAGTGGATCCAACATAATAGTAAGATATATCATGTATCAGATATATCAGATTGTAGGTGGGTTTATTTTGTACCCTTCGCGTTCATATTTCACTTTTTGTTGCATTTTTGTTGCGTTTCACTTAATTGTAAAATATGTCGATCGAAAGGGGGTGTGACATTCATTATTTGTCAATATTCAGTGTTTTATCGTTCATAGAAAAATTTAAAATTCCATTACGTTTTTTAAGGCAGTCTGTCATAACGTTTTTAGCATTCAATCAGACATTATTGTGAAGTTTTGTATTAGTGTTCCTAAAAATAGAAATACCGGCCCCCTGACACATTTTTTTCTCTAAATGTGGCCCCCGAGTCAAAATAATTGCCCAAGCCTGGCGCAAAGGGTCTGAATACTTATGTACATGTGATTTGAGTTTTTTTAATTTTTAATTAATTTGCAAAGATTTCTACATTTCTGTTTTTTTCTCTCAAGATGGGTTGCTGGGTGTACATTATTGAGAAATAAAATTAACTTTTTTTTATTTTAGCAAATGGCTACAATGAAACAAAGAATGCAAATTATAAAGGGGTCTGAATACTTTCTGTATCCACTGTATTTAGTACTGAACTGAGCTCTGGTTACTACTGTTTACATTGGCACTAGTGCCCTTGTGGAATCCTGTTTCGGTACCCATTCCTTGTGCTAAAGAAGCATATGGCTTAAACCAGAGTAAGTTTGTAAAGAACCCTAATGGACGCCTGATACTCTCTGTAGTTGAGTTAAAGAATGCCCTTCTAGACACTATCTGAGGAAATACCATTTGTTGTAAAAATGTACTGTGGGTATTTTATTACAAATATGTATATTTTTGCTCTTTTCAGTCCTCAGCGTTCGTGAAGAAAAACATCATGGTCACAAGCGGCTTCATCGGAGGCTTCCTGCTCGGCTTGGCGTGCTAGGCTCTATCAGAAAAAGATGACCTCGTGGAGGAAAGAGGGAGATGCACTATATTGCTTGGTGGACGGTCAATGATTTTGACAGTAATCTTGTAGCTCTTAATTCCGCATAGGCCGCACCCCTTTTGTTGTCTACTTTATATTGTAACCAGCGCTGTCGTTGTGAGGGTAGAACCCACTCCAATACACTGCAGGCTAAATAGTCACACTTGCAGAAACAATCATGACGTTGCCAGCTTGTATTTATTGTTGCATTGACAAATTGCAGTGGTGCATTATCTGGTCAATCAAAATTCAATAAATCCTATTTGAAGTGAATTTCATGCGCATTTTCTGATTCCTTTAGGGCATACTTGCCAACCCTCCCGGATTTTCCGGGAGACTCACGAAATTCAGCGCCTCTCCCGAAAACCTCCCGGGACAAATTTTCTCCCGAAAAACTCCCGAAATTCAGGCGGACCTGAGTGACGTGTTGACAACACACAACAACAGTGTCTACCGTAAAGCAGTTCGTCTGCCGTAAACAGCAATGTTGTGACACTTTTAAACAGGACAATACTGCCATCTACTGTACATGCATATGTGACCCACCCATAATGTGTCACATTTTTGTGTTGATTTATTTATTTTATTTTGTGGTTTGAATTCGTTTTTGGAGCTGTCATTACACATTTATCAGGATTCACATTGGTCAGTAGGGTGCAGTAGGGCGTTTCTTCCCAATTGAATGCTATCACCTGATTCACATTGGTCAGTAGGGTGCAGTAGGGCGTTTCTTCCCAATTGAATGCTATCACCTGCAGACCGGAAGTGTCTTGTCATTCTGATGAGCGCGACCAGTCTGTGAACAATTAAAACGTCCTGTGTGCTTTTTCCTCCTGTATAACAGGTTAGTTTTGGTGAATCAACTCACTGAATAATATCCATGTGATCTTTATAAGTTTAAGTACACATTCTGATGGTGGAGCCTAACTCTAAAGTGTTTGTGAGTTGTAGTTTGTAAATGAACACTGAAATTCAAGTATTTATTTTATATATATATACAGGTAAAAGCCAGTAAATTAGAATATTTTGAAAAACTTGATTTATTTCAGTAATTGCATTCAAAAGGTGTAACTTGTACATTATATTTATTCATTGCACACAGACTGATGCATTCAAATGTTTATTTCATTTAATTTTGATGATTTGAAGTGGCAACAAATGAAAATCCAAAATTCCATGTGTCACAAAATTAGAATATTACTTAAGGCTAATACAAAAAAGGGATTTTTAGAAATGTTGGCCAACTGAAAAGTATGAAAATGAAAAATATGAGCATGTACAATACTCAATACTTGGTTGGAGCTCCTTTTGCCTCAATTACTGCGTTAATGCGGCGTGGCATGGAGTCGATGAGTTTCTGGCACTGCTCAGGTGTTATGAGAGCCCAGGTTGCTCTGATAGTGGCCTTCAACTCTTCTGCGTTTTTGGGTCTGGCATTCTGCATCTTCCTTTTCACAATACCCCACAGATTTTCTATGGGGCTAAGGTCAGGGGAGTTGGCGGGCCAATTTAGAACAGAAATGCCATGGTCCGTAAACCAGGCACGGGTAGATTTTGCGCTGTGTGCAGGCGCCAAGTCCTGTTGGAACTTGAAATCTCCATCTCCATAGAGCAGGTCAGCAGCAGGAAGCATGAAGTGCTCTAAAACTTGCTGGTAGACGGCTGCGTTGACCCTGGATCTCAGGAAACAGAGTGGACAGACACCAGCAGATGACATGGCACCCCAAACCATCACCCAACCATGCATATTTTGCATTTCTTTTGGAAATCGAGGTCCCAGAGTCTGGAGGAAGACAGGAGAGGCACAGGATCCACGTTGCCTGAAGTCTAGTGTAAAGTTTCCACCATCAGTGATGGTTTGGGGTGCCATGTCATCTGCTGGTGTCGGTCCACTCTGTTTCCTGAGATCCAGGGTCAACGCAGCCGTCTACCAGCAAGTTTTAGAGCACTTCTAAAAATCCCTTTTTTGTATTAGCCTTAAGTAATATTCTAATTTTGTGACACACGGAATTTTGGATTTTCATTTGTTGCCACTTCAAATCATCAAAATTAAATGAAATAAACATTTGAATGCATCAGTCTGTGTGCAATGAATAAATATCATGTACAAGTTACACCTTTTGAATGCAATTACTGAAATAAATCAAGTTTTTCCAAAATATTCTAATTTACTGGCTTTTACCTGTGTGTGTGTGTATATATATATATATATATATATGTATATATATATATATATATATATATATATATATATATATATATATATATATATATAGCTAGAATTCACTGAAAGTCAAGTATTTTTTATATATATATCTTAACCACGCCCCCCCCCCCCCCGAAATCGGAGGTCTCAAGGTTGGCAAGTATGCTTTAGGGTTGATTATGCATCTATTCCCATTTCATTTTTACAAAAATACAATTTTAAGAAGCATGCTTCATGTTGCTCAATCTTATTATGTTTTGTTTCATGAACAAATAAGTATTCAAACTCTATAGGAAATGTTCTATAAATATCTCTGTTTTAAAAATGACTTGATATAATAACTTGTCTGGCTCATGCAAATGTACCCTGCGCTCCTTATTTGGTCGTTTTTTCCGGTTTGAAACTGACCTGTCAATCAACGTATCCATGGTTACCACCAACACATCTGCTGAGCACACGAGTGACACTGAGCTGCGTTTTAATGAGGGGAAAAAAATCGTCATGGCGCTCCCATTTCTACCTGGATATTCTTATAAAGAGGTCAGTACCGTTTTTTGTCCAATAGAAAATAACATTTGACTAGCATGCTTAGCTAGCAGGCCTCAGCAAAGGTAATGTTAGCTAACGTGATAAAAAAAAAATGTATACTGTGGTTAATATATACGCTGTATATATTCAGTAAGTAACTACACGGTTTAGCGTGTTTCCATAAACAACCTTTTAAAAAAAATAAAAGTATCTGAAAAGTATTTTTCAGTAAGAAAACTCGTGTATGCGCGCACACTGTGGCCTCTGGAATGTTCTAGAAGTATTTTTCTTTTTATTACTGTTACTAAAGAAACCTATATTTGATTAATATACGCTGTATATATTCAGTAAGTAACTACACGGTTTAGCGTGTTTCCATAAACAACCTTTTAAAAAAAATAAAAAGTATCTGAAAAGTATTTTTCAGTAAGAAAACTCGTGTATGCGCGCGCACTATGTGGCCTCTGGAATGTTCTAGAAGTATTTTTCTTTTTATTACTGTTACTAAAGAAACCTATATTTGATTAATATACGCTGTATATATTCAGTAAGTAACTACACGGTTTAGCGTGTTTCCAAAAACAACCTTTAAAAAAAAAAAAAAGTATCTGTGAAAAGTATTTTTCAGTAAGAAAACTCGTGTATGCGCGCGCACTGTGGCCTCTGGAATGTTCTAGAAGTATTTTTCTTTTTATTACTGTTACTAAAGAAACGTTTATTTGATCAAGGTTACAAAAAAATACAGTACAATTCAAACGTTTGCAGTTAAGGTCTCATTCACTATAATAACTTTTAATTTAAAAAAAGGGTATTTCGGCTTGGTACTTTATGCTAATGAGGCTAATGTTAATTATCATACACCCACGACCACCTGTTTATTTATATATATATATATATATATATATATATATATATTTTTTTTATTATATTTTTTATGCCCAGCTTCTCAGGCAAATCATATAGTTGATGTAGATGCCCATATCGGCTGTACAAATTTACTTTACAAAAGAGAAGTGTGGGATACTTCTGTTGTTGCCTTATTTGTATTTGACTTTATTAAATGGATTTATATTATTATTTGGTGCAGGAGGGGATAGAAAGAGAAAAAAAGGAAGACGGGGGGAAATTGTGGGGACAAGAGGGGGATAAGACAGACAAAAACAATAACAATAACAACAATAGAACACAAAAGGGACAAGCGGTAGAAAATGGATGGATCAGCAAATAGGATATGTACAAATATGATAGCAAAAGTGATAGCAAAGAAGCAGTAAATTAAATAAATAATAATACAGAAATGACAATGAACATTATTACACTACAAATGGAGCAATACAAATACCAATAGAAATAGCACTATTGATATTTTTTTATAATAAAATATATATAATTTATTTCTATACTAACTAAACTGATATTAGCAGCCTGTGTGTGCGTGTGTTTTAACAGTTGCTAAAGGACAAATTCCACAAATCCCAACATTTCGACTACTCCAGCGATGTTCCTCTCCTGGCCGGGATAGAGAAGCCAGGCATCGGAGGCGAGCTGTTGCTGGGACAGAAGTTCAAACCCAAATATTCCGTCTATCCCAGAGGAGCAACCGGTGGATTGCCATCATGGATGGCTTTTGACAAACAGGTACAGTACTTCAGGTCATAGCATTATGAATCCCGTTCACACGAATCGGACATTTCATCTTTTTTAACCAGGCGCTGTGTTTTGAGGCGTACTTCCAGGAGGCGGTGCCAGAAGCTCCCAATGAGACCTACAGGATACGCAAGTGTAAGATCTACTTCTACCTGGAGGACGATACCATGCAAGTGGTGGAACCAGAGTATAAAAACAGTGGAATCCCTCAAGGTGATGTACTTTGTTTGGTTGTCTTTCCAAAGTTACTGGAGCACAAGTGACAGAAAGTGTGGAGATTGTTGCATTATTTTATTGTATATTTCTGACACTTTTAACTGTTTATCACTGTGGTTTCAGTATGTAGAACTGCACTACATCCCACCAATGATGTTCAGTATCATTTGCGAGTGTAAAATAAGCTTTGAAAAATTATTACGGTAATTACCTTTCAAGACCATAGTGATTTTACAAATGTTTCATTATGTATTTAATTAAGAATAAGATTTTTTTTAAATGAATAGTATTATTAGTAAATACTAATAATAAGCTTCCATCCATCCATCCATTTTCTACCGCTTGTCCCTTTTGGGGTCGCGGTGGGTCTCTGGAGCCTATCTCAGCTGCATTCGGGCATAATAATAAGCTTGGTTTTTTTATTTGTAGGACCAAAGTTATTATTTACTATTACTATTGTGACTATTATATTATATACTATATATTTTAGAAAATGTTCAAAACTAAAATTTGTAAAAAGGAAAAGAACAGAATGAGTATTATATGACATAATTACATTTAGGTATATATATATATATATATATATATATATATATATATATATATATATATATATACACACACATATATATACACATATATATATATATATACACATATATAGATATATATACATATACATATATATATATATACATATATATATGTATACATATATAGATATATATACATATAGATGTACATATATATATATATATATATATATATACATATATATATATATACATATACATATATATATATATATATATATATATATATATATACATATATATATATGTATACATATATAGATATATATACATATACATGTACATATATATTTTCTACCGCTTGTCCCTTTTGGGGTCGCGGGGGGTCGCTGGAGCCTATCTCAGCTACAATCAGGCGGAAGGCGCGGTACACCCTGGACAAGTCGCCACCTCATCACAGGGCCAACACAGATAGACAACATTCACACTCACATTCACACACTAGGGCCAATTTAGTGTTGCCAATCAACTTATCCCCAGGTGCATGTCATATATTTATATATTTCTACTATTTACAAAATATTGATAATATAACAATTTGTAAACAAAAAAAAAAGTTTTATATTTATTTAATAATTTGTGGATCAAAATGATTTGTAAGTGTACAAGAAATATATCTAAATAAACCTATTTATGTGTAAAACTAGACTTGTACAACTACAAAATGTATCTATTCATGTGTATGTATGTGTGTGTGTGTGTGTGTGTGTGTGTGTGTGTGTGTGTGTGTGTGTGTGTGTGTGTGTGTGTGTGTGTGTGTGTATGTGTGTGTGTGTGTGTGCGTGTAAAACGTTTCATAACATTTGACAAGGTTATAAACTAAGTACTGTAGGTTAGCTGTAATTATTCAACACGTTTAAAATCAAGTGTAGGATTACTAATTCAGTGTTCACATTTGGTTGGGCCCTGGGCCCCTCTGTAGTGGAATGTTAAAAAACCCTAATTTAAATGTATAATAAATACAAATTGCACCTTATCTATTGTAAAGGCTACATTTGTAAATGTCTTATTAGAAGGTGCAGGTGTACCTAATGGTGTGACCATCATTCAATTCTGTGATGTTGTTGGTAGGAACTCTAATTCGTCGCCAACGCATCCCACTGCCTCCGCCCAATGAGGACCAGTTCTTCAACGTGTTCCACTTTAATCTCAACCAGGAGATAGTGCTGTTCTCTCACACGTTCACCACCACCAACTGTGATCAGTTCACGAGGAACTTTCTCACCAAATGTGGCGTAATTCTCAATGACCCCATCCCTGTGCCAGAGGACCCCTATCGCAGCCTCAGGGAAAAGGTGATATCCTATTTATTTATCTTTCTTTGCTAACATTTTCACTGTAAAACACTCTTGGTGAATGACTATTGATTGTTATTTCTCCCCTCAATCCAGATAGAAAAAAGCATGAGTCCCCGGCGGCCATACGAGAAGCGAGACACTCTGAAACAGTTCCTGGACCACGACCGCAAAGTCCTCCGTTTCTTCTGCTTCTGGGACGACAGCAAGGTCATCTTCGGAGAGCTCCGAGAACTGGTGCTGCACTACTTCCTGGCCGATGACACCATAGAGATCAGGGAGGTGATCCCACCAAATTCTGGGAGAGTCTCCGTGTCCAAATTCCTCCGTCGAAGCAAACTACCCAAGGTGAGGTGTTCGGGAAGGCAAACACATTCAGGAACATTCTTTTGGTCGTACACAGTTCTAGAAATAATAGATGGATGTAGCATCATTTCTACACATGTAACATTTAACTGATACACTATATTGCCAAAAGTATTTGGCCACCTGCCTTAACTCACATATGAACTTGAAGTGCCATCCCATGGAATTGTCCAAAATGTTTTGGTATCCTGGAGCTTTCAAAGTTCCTTTCACTGGAACTAAGGGGCCAAGCCCAACTCCTGAAAAATAACCCCACACCATAATTACCACCAAATATCACACTCAGCACAATGCAGTCCGAAATGTAGCGTTCTCCTGGCAACCTCCAAACCCAGACTCGTCCATCAGATTGCCAGATTGGAAAAGCGTGACTCATCAGTCCAGAGAAGGCGTCTCCACTGCTCTAGAGTCCAGTAGCGACGTGCTTTACACCACTCCATCCGACGCTTTACATTGGACATGGTGATGTATGGCTTGGATGCAGCTGCTCGGCCATTGAAACCCATTCCATGAAGCTCTCTGCGTACTGTACGTGGGCTAATTGGAAGGTCACAGGAAGTTTGGAGCTCTCCAGCAACTGACTGTGCAGAAAGTCTTTGCACTATGCGCTTCAGCATCCGTTGACCCCTCTCTGTCAGTTTACATGGCCTACCACTTGGTGGCTGAGTTGCTGTTGTTCCCAAACTCTTCACTTTTCTTATTATAAAGTTGACTTTGGAATATTTAGGAGCGAGGAAATTTCACGACTGGATTCGGTGCACAGGTGGCATCCTATGACAGTTCCACGCTGGAAATCACTGAGAGCGGCCCATTCTTTCACAAATGTTTGTAGAAACATTCTCATTGCCTAAGTGCTTGATTTTATACACCAGGCCAAGTGATTAGGGCACCTGATTCTCATCATTTGGATGGGTGGCCAAATACTTTTGGCAATATAGTGTATGTTCCAGGGTCAAACAGTTGCCATCATAAGACCTTTATTTAGCAGTGTTGTAGTAACTGTCAGGTTCAAACACTGATCCAATCCACTTTATTTATATAGCACATTTAAATAACAAAATGTTTCCAAAGTGCTGCACAACAATATTAAAAACAATATTCAAATATCATCCTTAGCTCCACCAATGACTGAATAAAACAAAAAATAAATATGTCATGTCTGTGTAATCATGTTTTGTTTTAGTCATGTTTTGTTTAGTTTAGTTATTGGACTCTTTAGTTTCTGGCTTTTCACTCCCTTGTCTTGTTTCCATGGTTACCCATTAGTTTCACCTGTTCCACGTTTGGACTCATTGTGCACTCTTGTTTGTCACCATAGCAACCCATTCGTTTTCACCTGCCCTCACGGCTCACGCACCTGTCTTTAATCATGTCACTATTATTTAAGCTTCCAGTTGCCAGGCTGTCTGTCTGGCGACATCATACCCCTGACACTCTGCTTCCCACTCTGTTTACCTCTGTGCACTTCATGCCATGTCCAAGTAAGTTGTTTCTATTCATGCCACAGTTAGCGACTTTTGTTCATGTCCTTAGTTTTTTGCCCACGTGCAAGTATTTGTTTCATTTGTCAAGTTTGTACTTCCGCCTTGTGCGCGCCTTTAGTTTGTTTCTTTTGTTATAGTAAAAATAAATATGTACTCCCATTCCCGTCTCGCCCGAGCCAACTTTCTTTCTTTTCTTTCTTTAGTTTATTTCGAACATGAACACACTTACATCATAATACATCACACAATTTCATATCATTTCATTTTACATCATGCCCGAAAAGGAGTAGGAAGAAGCAAAGCTTATTTAATCCTACCCCTTTCCCACTTCAAGCGTTTACAAATATATAGAATCATTTACTGACCTTTTTATATAATAAAATAACATCTATGAATTAGTATACAACAGTTTTGTAATATGTAATTAATTAATGAATTCAGTCATTATTAACATACTGAGATGAAGAATATCTTATTTTCAATAAGGTTGAAAGTATTTCTCATAATTCTTCATTTTTGTACTCTGTAAGCACTATTATTTTGAACAACCTCTTAAACTGGATCATATCAGTACAATTTTTAACTTCTTTACTTAATCCATTCCATAATTTAATTCCACATACTGATATGCTAAAAGTTTTAAGTGACTAAAACAAAACATGATTACACAGACATGACATATTTATTTGTTGTTTTATTCAGTCATTGGTGGAGCTAAGGATGATATTTGAATATTGTTTTTAATATTGTTGTGCAGCACTTTGGAAACTTTCCGTTGCCTTCTGGAAAAACAAAATCCAAGGACCAAGTCGTGACAAAGTACATATAAAACCAATATAAAAAAATATATAAAAATAAATAAATAAATACGATTAAAAACGATTTTAAAGGGTAAAACCAATTAAAACAGTAAATACAAATTTTAAATTTTAAAAACACAGAGGACAACAGAGGACCACACATGTATTAAACAAGACAAGAGGCAAAGAATTAAACAGAGACAGAATTCAATTTGGACTCAATTGAGGAGACACGCCTGGACACACTGTACTCTTGTAAAGTCTCCAGCACGCTCTACCGAAGGATTGCACGCCTCCTTTTATTTTGGCTTTCTCCGACCACCTGACCACCACTTCCACTTCCAAAGGGAAGTGGGTCGTAAACAACGTTGTCTTTGGTTACAGAATAGTTCAAAAGAAGAGGTCCTAAAATAGTTCAAAAAGAGGTTGTCTGGAAATTGGGCAGATCCTTGGTTCTCTCCGCTTTGAAGTCTTTGGGTTAGAACAATATCTTTCTGTTGATTACCATACATGAGAGAAAACAGGAACACTTTCATCTTGCTTCCCCCCTACACAGTGGAGTTTTACGAGCCTTACTTTTGGTAGGTTTCAAAGACAGCTTTTGTCTTCTTGCCTGGAACTCATTTCAACACAAAGTTTTTTGTGATAACTTACAAACAATTATTCTAACAGTAACATTAGCTATGTGCACATGGACACATTTAATTAGATTAATAGCCTAACCGGAATAAAAATGCTTCATGTAAACACGCCATTCTAAGTATTCTGACCAGATCATACACGTTTGGATCAAAATTTAATTCCTATCGAGACGGGTGGTTTATGCCAGTCATCATTCGGATTGTAGCGCATGAAGCATAAAATAGAGAGTAGATCCAGCAAAAAAATAGGCATTATAAACAAAGAGAAGTAGCTAACATGGAAGCGGACAGACAAATAAAAAACAAAACAAAAAAAAACAAAAAAACTTGAGACGTCCCGTGGGCCGGATTTTGGACGCTGGCCTGCCAAAAACAAATTTTCCGAAATTCAGGTTGAAATAATCCTTACTGCGCACGTCTTTGATGTCCGCTAAACCTTGGTGGTGGAGGGAGGGCTAAATTAAATAGTCTCGGAATGAAGCGATTGTCTTGCTGCTGTCTCCCCCCATTCGACATGTACACAAGTAGCGATATATACTGTACAGTTTGTTGCTCTGAAAACGAGACTAGCAGAAACACAAGTAGTGAACAGAAGGAAAAATGACCGTGACAGACTCAGAAAAGTAGAAACGCACAAAGCCGTGTTGGTTTACAGCGGAAGTGACTGATTTTTCAGCACGTGCAGTGAGCAAACTCGTCCAAAAGATGGCGCCATAGCACAAGCACTAACACACCTTTCTGTTTATGGTATGGTGCTGCCCATGCCAAAGTAAAGTATTCCGATTTAAGGTGCGGTGCATGAAAATCCACATCATAATCAGATCATTTTTTTCAGGGTCCATGTACACAGGAACATTCTAATCCGAATTATGATCAAATTAAATAAATATAGCCCATGTACACGTGTCTACTCTTACCTGTCTTACAAGTGTCTTCTTTGCCGCCCCATCATTCGTATCACTAGTTTCATCCAAAAAATTCCTCAGAAAATATCCTTTGGGAAAAATAGCGGTGGACTACAAGAAAGCAACTTTAGTTTGAAACAGCAAAGTAATAGTCTTGTCCTTCCTTCTGGTTGGCTGCCCTCCTATCATTGCGCCCTCATTCAGTCTGACAGAAATTATGACTGCAGCAAATCCCTCAAGCATCACCACCCCAGTGCCTAATTCAACTTGAAAGACAGCCAGGCCTCCATCATGTATCTTTTCACTCCAGTGACTTGGTTTGCACTGACGCCCGTCGTTAAATGTCAGCCCTCTAAATGTTGACTGCAATGTGCTGGCCAATAGGGATGCAGCAACATCCAGTATTCCCTCATGCTCCCTGTTTATTATCGTTCTTCATATTATTTCTCCACAGCGTGCTTCAAACCAGTTGGCGCTACCAGGAGAGGTGACGAACCGCACCGTGCTCAACGTGTTGGCCTCCACCAGGCAAGGAGATCGCTACATGCTGGATAGTCTCAAAGTACGTCTTCAAGGAACAGGGAATGACACTATGTAATGAAAGATCACAATAAGCAACGCCGTATAGTTCTGGTCTCATCTCCCCTGCAGACAGGAGCTATTCAGGAGGAGTTCTACAAGGACTTTGATTTGACAATAGGCGGCGAGCTGAACGTGTGGGGCAGGACAGTGATCATCTCTGACTGTGATGACTTCACCAAAGACTACTACCGCTCCAAATATGGCATAGGTAAACAGCACTGTCACTCACATTTGGTTATTTGCTAAGTATACAGAAAATGTTGGCTGGAGGCTTGAGGTGATGTGTACATTTAACCACTTGAGGGCAGTATGACTTTGTCAGTTAGAAAGAGAAGCCTCCTTTTTTTGGAGTTTTTTTTAATGAGTTTTTACATGTAATAATCCAGAAAAAATACAACCAGAAATACATTGATAATATGACAACGATATAGTATTATGGTAAAGCAGAAAGTTTTTTTTGTTTTTTTTCAATACCGTCATCTCAAATATTTTAAGTAATAATACTCAGAAAAAGAAACACGAATAGACATTTTTATAATAAAAAATATTACTACCTAATTTATGTAATAAACATCTTGTAATGTACTCTTAACAATTGGCTCATTGGAAATGTTGAGTTTTTAAAAGGGATCTGCACTTTTTTTTAAATCATCATTCACAATCCTTATGTAAGACAGGCACACTTACGTTTTTTGTTTTTTTAATGCATTCTAACACTAATATATACTGTAAGTACCGTATTTTCCGCACTATAAGGCGCACCGAAAAACCTCCAATTTTCTCAAAAGCTGACAGTGCGCCTTATATATGGACCAATATTGAGCCACAACAGGTCTCGCAACTACGGGATGCATAACGTAACCCCAACCTCTACTGTAGCGTCTATTCTATGCGCCTTATAATGCGGTGCGCCTTATATATGAACAACGTTTTAAAATAGGCTATTCATTGAAAGTGCGCCTTATAAACCGGTGCACCTTATGGTGCGGAAAATACGGTACATATGTAATGTAGTAACAGGCACATTCATAATAACATTTAATATTTACATATTTTGATCATTTTAAGCATACGGCAGTGCATTAATGTCACAGATGCAACACAATTTTAACTTTCCCTTCAGCAACATCTAATCATGGCAGACTTCATGAGAAACAACGAAAATTACTGCGAGACAAATTATGATCCAAAACCTTATATTTTTGATCCAGAATATACAGAGGATGAGTTTTAGAAGCGTGATGATCCAGCTCTAGTGAAACACGAAGCATCATGCAGCACTTTTGTGCTAAACAAGAAATACGAAATACAAACATAATAAAACAAACACTTACTGTACAACGTGCTGCTCTCACTAGGATGCCGACTGATGGGATGATTGTATCTTCCCATTTAGATGAAGAATGAATCATAATCCTCACGCAAGTAAAAAAAAAAAGAAAAGGCATTTACATTTATGTTTGATGTCAAAGTTGACCAACTTCTTGGTTTATGACAGTGCTTCTTAAACATTTTCTGTTACGCCCCCCCAGGGAAAATAAAATATTTCAAATCCCCCTCCACTCTCCGCTGTCACTATGAATAGAATAATTTGTCTATAAAATTGTAACTATACCTCAGCATAACATTATAAGCTTATTAACATTAAAGGAAACAACACACCGGCCTTTCCTTGTCATCTACCGTGGTTACAGTGAAGCCAAGTGCTAAATACGCTTCATTATAATCTGGTACGGCAAAAAAAGGATGTTCCCAGAGGTCACACCCCCCCACTCTCCGGCATCGCACCGCGACACCCCAGTGGACCCCGCCACACTGTTTGAAAAGGACTGGTTTATGGCAACAGCCTTTTACTATTCAGCTGAGAGGCATGATATATAATAGAAATAGAAATAACTTTCACTAACTCAGAGGCGATGCAGCAGCTCACCGGCTCAGTACAGTATGTCAATACTGTAGCTGCATAAGCAAGTTACCTCTCTGTGATCAATGTGCCATGAAAAGTAGTTCCTAAGCGTTAGCGCTAATAATAATCATTTTGCTAATACTTGGTTGATATTCAGGTCACGACATATAACTGGAGTATTTTTGGCGGTTTTTGGACGTTTTTTAGAGGGATTTGTGGACGCAATGACCTAATGACTCTCATTACCTCCATTGTTAGCCGACTTTTGCTCGCGTTTATTTACGAGTTAGAATGCATAAAAAAAAAGAAAATCATTTGTGTTCTTGTTTAGCTTAGGGATTGTGAATGATCGTTAAAATAAAAATAGAAAGTGCAAAAAGTTTATTAGTGGCTTTAACTTAATATTATTTTTAATTACAAATGTATTCATACCAACAGAACATTGTCTGACTTTTCTCTGCTTTTCAAACAAGAAAAAAAGTCTTTAAAATACCAGTCGAGTGGAAAAACAAGTTGATTTTGTGTTTCATTGTATCCAATCGTCTTCAGTAATGAGGACGTTGTATCGATCCATTGTGGTAAAGAAGGAGCTGAGCCGGAAGGCAAAGCTCTCAATTTACTGGTCGATCTACGTTCCCATCCTCACCTATGGTCATGAGCTTTGGGTTATGACCGAAAGGACAAGATCACGGGTACAACCGGCCGAAATGAGTTTCCTCCGCCAGGTGGCGGGTCTCTCCCTTAGAGATAGGGTGAGAAGCTCTGTCATCCGGGGGGAACTCAAAGTAAAGCCGCTGCTCCTTTACATCGAGAGGAGCCAGATGAGGTGGTTCGGGCATCTGGTCAGGATGCCACCCGAACGCCTCCCTAGGGAGGTGTTTAGGGCACGTCCGACCGGTAGGAGGCCACGGGGAAGACCCAGGACACGTTGGGAAGACTATGTCTCCCGGCTGGCCTGGGAACGCCTCGGGATCCCCCAGGAAGAGCTGGAAGAAGTGGCTGGGGAGAGGGAAGTCTGGGATTCCCTGCTCAGGCTGCTGCCCCTGCGACCCGACCTCGGATAAGCGGAAGAAGATGGATGGATGGATAGATTGTATCCAATAAACCATATTCAATTGTATTTACGATCCGCAAAGTATGTGAAAATGCCGTCTAAACATCACAAAATGCCACAAATTCCGTCGGCCAGTTTAAATATTTATCTCCGAATATTTTCGGCAATTTCCGTAGATTCTCCATCAGTGTAGTAACGCTTCTGCACTCTGGCCATATTATCAGATCAGTCTTACTGGAAATATGCAAAAATTGGAATTCTTTTATAAGACAAGAACCCATACGTTTGGCTTTTTTATGCATTCTAACTCGTGAATAAATAGCTAACAATTGAGTCAACAGATCGAGGGTCCTCTATTGGGCCTATAAAACCCTCTAATAACACCCAGAAACCACCAACAATACTCCATTTGCATGTCTTGACCTGAAAATGAACCAAACGTGAGTGATATTGTTATTGAAAGCACCAACGCAGACAAAACTATTTTAGCGGCGCATTGATAGCAGTGAGCTAATGCCAGCTTGCACTGCTATTGTTGACACACTGAGCCGGCGGCTGCTTCTGCTTCGTCTCAAAATTATAATTCATGCATCTCTCACCTGCTAGTAGACAAATGTGGCCATGGACCGAGAGGCTCTCACAAAGTCTGCACGATTTGCATTGTTGTTGATGGGGTTCCTAACTCTTATGTCACGGATCACGTGGTTGTCTTCCTCGTTAACTCTCGAAATGGCTCGGGAATCTCTGTGAGATTGATTATATCTATTTATTCACACACTTTGGAAGTCTTTTGTTGCCATAAATCAGATACATATATATATACCGTATATATATATGATAAAAGCTTCAATATAGAGGTACTTAAAATCATGTTAAAGAAATCAAATTCATGATATTTCTCATAATTATTATTTTTTAATTTAATTTAAATAGTTAAGGGTTCTTTTGCAAAAACCTAAGGGTCTGCAGAAGGGTTACAAATACTTTCTTCACACACAGCATGGTGGGTTATTGCTGGGATACTTTGTGTGTGTGTGTGCGTTTCTACATGATGACACAGCATCCCACAGCAGATAATTAAAAACAAAGCAGTGTCTGGTGTGGCATATAAAATAGATTAATAATGTAATAATAATTTGCCTTTAACACAACAGTGTGGGAGACGTGACATCCCTGTCCTGGTATGACAGCATTCCCCTACGTACAGACGCCATAGCGCCTCTGTTATGGCTCTGATAGTACTACTACTACAGCTGGACAAATCCTGTCGAACGGGTATAAGATACTAACTAGGGCCTCCTGTGGTGATGTTTCTCTCCGCCTCCACCATCGGGGATCTCAAGAGGCACGCTTCCCTTCCAGCAAGAGTAACCCGAGCCGGGCCAGGATGAGTCTGGCACCCTGAGCAGAACATTGGGGCTTTGCTGCGTTAGTCACAGCAGTAAACCAGGCGCAGCCCCCAGTGATGGAAGGTGCTGTCTGACTCTCAGCAGTCAGAGGTCAGTGCAGGGTTAACTTTCGCCCGGGACGGACGGATGGATGGATTACCTCCGAGCCTCTGATCGTTTCTGCGCTCCTTCTGCGGTTCTTTCTTCTTTTAAGTGTGTTGCCTTTTTCCCCTGTAGAGGACTTCACCCCGGTACAGTACAAAGCTGCCGTACCCCTCAATCCCCCGAGGCTTGTACCTCCGTATAACGGCTTTGGCTCAGAGGAGGACTCGCTAAGCTCCTGCCAGCGCCTGCTTCCCAAACCCCCACAGAAAGATCTCCACAAATTCATGGAGTATGACAGGTTGGATCAGTCACACAGCAAAATATGTATCTTTGCCTCTTTTACTCCACTGTCTGTGTTTTCTGATTCAGACGTGGCCTTGAGAGCAATGTGCTGACATTCCACGCCAAGATGGTGACCACCAGTCATGTGGACAGCGACAGGGAGTTCATCATCTCCTTCTACCTGAGCGACGACTCTATCAGCGTGTTTGAGCGCTCTCAAAAGAACTCAGGTTTCCACCACACGGCTCTTCCAGAATATGAACTACAAGCTGACATCAAAGCTTCCTCACCCTCCTGCTACCAGGTGTACTTGGCGGCATGTTTCTGGCCAGGGGCCGCGTGAAGAAACCGGGACAGGAGTTGTTTAAGAGCGAGCCCTCAGAGTACTTCACAGCCCATGATCTGTACGTAGGAGCCACCATCTGCCTCAACAACAGGCAGTTCCAACTCCTCGATGCTGATGAGTACACCTTCAACTACTTTGAAAAACATGCCGAGCAGGTTCGAAAAGACGATAATTCTTTTTGCAAGTCAGTCATTAACGTAATGCAATATTGTGTGTCTTTGCCTTAAAGTTCCCCAAGGCCGATATAGGCATCATCCTGGGTAAATTACGATCCATTCCAGAGGAGAAGCAGCGGGAGCTCCGTAACTTTCTGGCTCTCGGCGACCCTGCCAACACCGGCTTTGTTGCCTTTGCATCCTTCAGGTACAAATTCGGTCCAGCCCCTTTTATACAGAGGTCCTGAAAAATGTCGACCACTATTTTGTGCTGCATCCCGCAAATAGATAATAATGCGTGATCAGTGCCATCATTGGTCAAATTTGGCAAACAGTGACAATTGCTTTCAACTAAAGATGAAATATGTCATCAATATTAATCTGATTAAACATTTTTACGGAATTAACCCATCTGCAGATCAGAGTGACCACAACAACCAACCAACCAAACCAGTCAATATGGATGACGCTAAACAGCACATTTTTTCGCTTCCATGGGAAATTTTAATACAAAAACATGAGTGAATAGTCGACCGACACAAGGTGTTATGCACACACAGATAGTAGTTTTCTTATTGTAAAAGCACTTATAGCTCAAAATGGCATACTAAGGAAAAAAGGAGAACAACAGGGCCATATCAATGAGGATAAATGTTTCTTTATTAAAGCAGACAGGCTCTTTGTAACATGAACATGATACACCACACAAGGGTTTTAACACTTGTGTGGTGTTCGGGTCTTTGGGACCTGTTTTCATTTTTTATTAAAAGAAAAATGATGCAATTAATTAATTTTTCAAACTGAGACTCACTGACTTTGGCTCAGTTTCTGTGAAGAACATATATCAGAATACATATTTAATGACCATACACCCCCCTTACACATTTCTATTACATATAAGATGTCCGGGTCCACTGGATCCGGGGCTAATAGAAGTGTGGAAATTGATGTTTTGTGTACCACACACACACACACACACACACACACACACACACACACACACACACACACACACACACACACACACACACACACAGCAGGCCTAGACAGGAGGAGGACAGAGTGTGACCACACACCATACACCCCCCCTACTAGAGATGCGCGGATAGGCAATTATTTCATCCGCAACCGCATCACAAAAGTCGTCAACCATCCGCATCCACCCGAACTAACATTTAATCAAATCCGCACCCGCCCGTTGTTATATATCTAATATAGACGATGCAAGGCATTAGAGAGGTTATAAAGCTTTTGCCTGTTAAAGAAAGGAGACTGATCTAATGCAGCAGAGACATTCAATGCGTGCCACACTGTCACGGCCCAGACGCACACCAGTGCGCAATCATCTGGGAGCCGCGCTGAGTGCACCTCCAAGCGCGTGGAGGTGCGATGTCCCTCGCACCGGCGGCTCGCGCCCGAGGCTTCAGCGCGCACCGCGGTGGCCATCCTACTCGTCGCGGCCTAGCCCTCGCGGCTCTCGCTGCCGGCGACGGCCGGGTATGGGCCCGACTCTCCAGCGCCATCCATTTTCAGGGCTAGTTGATTCGGCAGGTGGGTTGTTACACACTCCTTAGCGGGTTCCGACTTCCATGGCCACCGTCCTGCTTTCTATATCAACCAACACCTTTTCTGGGGTCTGATGAGCGTCGGCATCGGGCGCCTTAACCCGGCGTTCGGTTCATCCCGCAGCGCCAGTTCTGCTTACCAAAAGTGGCCCACTCGGCTCACCAGGGTGAGCCCCACCCCTTTCGTGAGTGCACTGCGCGCGGAGTGACCCCTGTTACGCGCCCCCGGCAACGGGGGTGGCGGGCAGGTAAGCTGCGCGGGCGGAGCGCGCGGAGTGACCCCTGTTACGGGCCCCCGGCCACGGGGGTGGCGGGCAGGTAAGCTGCTTACCTGCTGCGCGTGACGCCGGCCGCGGCGAAGGCGGACGAGGCGGGGTGTCGGTGCGGTGGGCGCGGTGGTGACCCTGGACGTGCGTCGGGCCCTTCTCGCGGATCACCTCAGCTACGGCTCCCGGTGGGGCCCTCTTGGGGGAAGGGGCCTCGGTCCCGGACCCCGGCGAGGCGTCCCTTCTCCGCTCCGTAAAAGTGTCCATCTCTTTTTTTTTTCTTCTTCTGTTGTGGCATATGCTGCAGGTGCCTGCTCGTTTTTCGTATGTGGGTAACAACATTTAACTATGTATATATATTTCCGAATTGGTTTAACTGCCACCCGCCTGAATCTATTTAAAATCAAATTTTTTTTATTTCAACCGCCCGACCCGCGGATAATCCGCGGACTCCGCGTTTGTGTCCGCAAACCGCGCATCTCTACCCCCTACACATTTCTATTACATATAAGATGTCCGGGTCCACTGGATCCGGGGCTAATAGAAGTGTGGAAATTGATGTTTTGTGTACCACACGCACCTACCCACACACACACACACACACACACACACACACACACACACACACACACACACACACACACACACACACACACACACACACACACACACACACACACACACACACAGCAGGCCTAGACAGGAGGAGGACAGAGTGTAGGTACACAGAACATCAGAGTGTCAAATGTGCGAGAAAATGAGAGCAGACAGTGTTGACAAACAATGTTGTAACCTTGTGTGGGAACCGCAGGTGCAGAAACACAAAAGACGAATCCCTGTGGGATGCAGAAACTGGCAGAGAAATTTTCCGTGCAACGTTCATATTGTTGTTACTCAGCCAGCGTTTGTAGGTCTGGTGGACCCGTTGCATTTTGTGGCTTTTAATGCCTCACAATCAAACACTTTTATGCTAAAATACTGAACATATACCTACTCAGTGGCCTAGTGGTTAGAGTGTCCGCCCTGAGATCGGTAGGTTGTGAGTTCAAACCCCGGCCGAGTCATACCAAAGACTATAAAAATGGGACCCATTACCTCCCTGCTTGGCACTCAGCATCAAGGGTTGGAATTGGGGGTTAAATCACCAAAATGATTCCCGGGCGCGGCCACCGCTGCTGCCCACTGCTCCCCTCACCTCCCAGGGGGTGATCAAGGGTGATGGGTCAAATGCAGAGAATAATCTCGCCACACCTAGTGTGTGTGTGACAATCATTGGTACTTTAACTTTAACTTTAACTTTAACATATGAGAGTCACATTACACAAGGGTTAAAGGTGTTAAATTAAATTGTAAAGTGCATATATATATTCCCTTCTTTCTTCAGTCTTTTTCAATGCAAAATTAAACATCATTTATATAGATGAAACAATTCTATTCAGTCCTTAATCCGCAGCTACCATGTACTTAATTAATACCATCGTCTTTAGAATTGTGAACCTGGCAAAAATTACTCCGAGCTGTGACACAAGATCTCGCATTTGTCTTTGTTACAGAATTAAAGCTGGAAATTGCTAAAAAAAAGTATGTGCTTTCACAACATGGCATGATCCAATCAGATAGGAAGCTGCGTCACCAGCGCTAGTGTCTACTGTGACATACAAAAACAACTTGTCCGACAGTAACAGGTGTCAATCCGTCAATCCCTTACATCTTACATACAGGCACCATCACGCCCTCTGCTATGCCGCTATAGCCTCTTTCACACATACGAGACACACAGGCTTTGTCCCACCCTCTGTTACAGCTCTGTTACACTGTGATTTGGGCTGTTTGTCAGAAGGACTATTGCTTTCAAGTTGACAGAACAAGTTGCCCATCACAACTAAGAAGAATTATGACAACTACAACTAGAAAAAAGCGTGGAAACGCATTAAAAACCCATAATAATAAGTTCAGTTGACTTTAGAAAGTGGGCTTCACGGTGGCAGAGGGGTTAGTGCATCTGCCTCACAATACGAAGGTCCTGAGTAGTCTTGGGTTCAATCCCGGGCTCGGGATCTTTCTGTGTGGAGTTTGCATGTCCTTCCCGTGACTGCGTGGGTTCCCTCCGGGTACTCCGGCTTCCTCCCACTTCCAAAGACATGCACCTGGGGATAAGTTGATTGGCAACACTAAATTGGCCCTAGTGTGTGGATGTGAGTGTGAATGTTGTCTGTCTATCTGTGTTGGCCCTGCGATGAGGTGGCGACTTGTCCAGGGTGTACCCCGCCTTCCGCCCGATTGTAGCTGAGATAGGCTCCAGCGCCCCCCGCGACCCCAAAGGGAATAAGCGGTAGAAAATGGATGGATGGATGGACTTTAGAAAGTAAGTCAAGGTGGGCCTTTCA
This sequence comes from Nerophis lumbriciformis, assembly GCF_033978685.3. Classification (NCBI taxonomy): domain Eukaryota; kingdom Metazoa; phylum Chordata; class Actinopteri; order Syngnathiformes; family Syngnathidae; genus Nerophis; species Nerophis lumbriciformis. Next base: position 40,848,390 of record NC_084560.2, read on the forward strand.
ACCAACACGCATGCGCCAGCATTGTTACATCACGTGCAGTGTTGAACCTTGAAAATCTGATAAAATGAATTCAACCAACATTTTTACTCATTTCTCTTAAGTAATGTTTTCCGGTGAACATTATATGATTAACATACAAATGGCTCACTGGGTAGAGTGCAAAAACTGAAATCTAAGTAAGATGAAATATCTCAAATAAGGGTTATATTTGCTTATTTTCTGTCTGATAAGATAATTCTTCTCACTAAGCAGATTTTATGTCAGAGTGTTTTACTTGTTTTAAAGATTTTGGTCCTAAATGTTCTCAGTAAGATATTACAGCTTGTTGCTGAGATTTGATGACCTATATTGAGTAAAACATGCTTGAAACTAGAATATCAACTGTTGCAAAGCTGTGTCATCAACACTCACAAGTATAAAACTACTTTTTTTATCCATCCATCCATCCATCTTCTTCCGCTTATCCGAGGTCGGGTCGCGGGGGCAGCAGCCTAAGCAGGGAAGCCCAGACTTCCCTCTCCCCAGCCACTTCGTCTAGCTCTTCCTGTGGGACCCCGAGGCGTTCCCAGGCCAGCCTGGAGACATAGTCTTCCCAACGTGTCCTGGGTGTTCCCCGCGGCCTCCTACCGGTCGGACGTGCCCTAAACACCTCCCTAGGGAGGCGTTCGGGTGGCATCCTGACCAGATGCCCGAACCACCTCATCTGGCTCCTCTCGATGTGGAGGAGCAGCGGCTTTACTTTGAGCTCCCCCCGGATGGCAGAGCTTCTCACCCTATCTCTAAGGGAGAGCCCCGCCACCTGGCGGAGGAAACTCATTTCGGCCGCTTGTACCCGTGATCTTGTCCTTTCGGTCATAACCCAAAGCTCATGACCATAGGTGAGGATGGCTACTTTTTTTAATCATTTCTTATTTCAAACATGAAAAAAAAAACATTTAACATGTGACATTTCAAACAATTTTGAACAGAAATAGTTCATGCACATTCAGATAAATTCTTCAAAATTACAATAAAAACAAAATTTGACCGGGGGCTGGGCTGTATATATGCACTAATTGACTGAAAGAGCACGCACTTGGCGCGATGATGTCATGTTATCCATGGAAAAATGCATTTTTAGACAATATGATTTGCCTGAGCGGCTAGGAGACCCCGAGAGTAACAAGCGGTTGCCTTGTTGCCTTTCCATTAACAACAATAAATTAGTTTTTAGTATAAGTTTGCTGGTTTTAAGAAATGTAATGCCGAGCGCATATCAATTATGTCAAGATAATGGCAATAGAATTTAAGAATTTAAGAATATTTTTCAACATATTGAGCAAAAAGGTCTCATTTTTTTTCTGCCAAGAAAAGTGCACTTGTTATTAGTGAGAATATACTTATTTTAAGGTATTTTTGGGTTCATTGAGGTTAGCTAATTTGACTTGTTTTGGAAAGTCTTGACAAGCCAAATTTTCTTGTTCTATTGGCAGATAATTTTGCTTAGTTCAAATACAATACCCCTCATTTTGTATTTTTTTTTCTTGTTTTTGAACACTGACTTTTTGCAGTGTTACAGAATGGCAGGCGGTTACTGGTTCAATCCCAGTCTGGTCAAACTCATGCTGAGGTTGGCCGCTCCTGATAACTCGTGGTTAGCGCTTTGTGTGTGTGAATTGGTGAATGGGTGAATGTGATCATGTATATACTGAATGTGGACATATACAAACATATACTCAGGAATAGTATCATGCTGTATGAATACAGACCATTCACCATGTTGAGCCGAATTGACTTACAGGAACTTGATCAAATATATTGAACCAACTTATTGTTAAGTTATCTCAACTAATATTTTCAAGTTCATCTTACATCAGACGGAATGTTGAAGTGTAATATATTTGACACTATAAGTGGACTCAACTTAACTCAGTCAAAGCAACAAGATGACCTGTCTGAGTTAAGTTGAGTCAACATTTTGTTTTTACAGTGTACTTAGAGAGAATATTCATGGTGAATCTAATACTCACATTTCATGTTGGTGCCTTTCACACAGAGTGAGATGGGACTCTCCAGCAACAGTTAGCCATCAAGCCTGAAACGTTTGAGTTTACAGGTGATATCAAACACAATGAATCAAGACTATAGAAAGGATAGACTTTATTTATCCCACAATGGGGAAATTATTATTATCCTTGGCTTTTCAATTCAATTTTAATGACAAGAATGTAACATGAAGGAATAGGATAGGCAGACACAAATGTTAGCAACACTAGCATAGCTATATGTGAGCTAAACTGCTAATGTAAGATTCACATTTTAACAGCAACATCATGCTAGCTTAGAGACACAAACTGACTGACAGGGAGTTGGCAGTGCTCTAATCTTTATTTTAGGATGTGTAGCAAAGCCTGCATTGTTTATATATATTTCGACTTAGACTTCCTTTTATTGTCATTCAAATTTGAACTTTGCAGTACAGATAAGAACGTAATTTCGTTATGTATATACCGTATTTTTCGGAGTATAAGTCGCTCCTAACCCTAACCCTAACCCTAACCCTAAAAAAAAAAGTTAATTGTTAAAATTGTTTAAAAAAATTAAAACATTTAAAAATTGTTTTAAATTGTTTTAAAAAATAAAAAAAAAATTTAAAAAATTTTTAAAAAAAATTTACAAATTAGAAAAAATAAAAAAAATTTAAAAACATTTTAAAAAAATTAAAAAAAATTTGAAAATCATTTTTTACCTTGAAAACATTTTTTAACCTTGAAAAAAAAATTTTTACCTTGAAATTTTTTTTTTTACCTTGAAAATAATTTGTTTACCTTGAAAATCATTTTTCACCTTGAAAAAAAAAAATTACCTTGAAAATGCATAATAAAGAAGGAAAAAAACATAAGTCGCATTTTTTGGGGAAATGTATTTGATAAAAGCCAACAGCAAGAATAGACATTTGAAAGGCAATTTAAAATAAATAAAGAATAGTGAACAACAGGCTGAATAAGTGTACGTTATATGAGGCATAAATAACCAACTGAGAACGTGCCTGGTATGTTAACGTAACATATTATGGTAAGAGTCATTCAAATAACAAACATATAGAACATGCTATACGTTCACCAAACAATCTGTCACTCCTAAACGCTAAATCCCATGAAATCTTATACGTCTAGTCTCTTACGTGAATGAGATCAATAATATTATTTGATATTTTACGGTAATGTCTTAATAATTTCACGCTTAAGTCGCTCCTGAGTATAAGTCGCAAACTATGAAAAAAACTGCGATTTATAGTCCGAAAAATACGGTATATATATATATATATATATATATATATATATATAATTTTTTTTTTTTTTTTTTTTTTCCAATACAAAGCTGTCCTCCCTGGAGTTGTAGGCATATACACGGGTCATCTGGTATCTTCGAAGTAAAGCAGTCATTCTGTGACAGGGACCTACTGATGGATATGGAGTGCGGTCTGACGGAGCATGAGGTTCTGGTGCTTGGCCGATCCTTCGCCGAGCACAAGCAGTCTGAGGTGGATGTGGGCCTGATGCTGGCCGTGGCCCAGGACTTCCTCAGGAAGAAGGACTTTGACCAGCTGCCCGTCATGGCCCGAGTGTTCGAACACAGCGACCCAAACAAGTAGGTGCAGCGTTGCCATTACTGCCAAGAGGATATCATGCTAGTGAGCGCTAAGAGGGTCTCACACATGCCAAGACGTGCGCTCCCCTTGGTTCTCATGGCTGTAGCTCATCTCAGACTCATCCAGGTATTTAAACCTGGGATGCATCGGTAACACATTAGCCTCTTTGGCAAGAGTCTTTGAACAAATCACACAAGCACTGATTTGCGAGTCCTCAGTGAACTCCCGAGCATCTTTGTGCCTTTTGTCAACACGGGTCAAGAAGTGAGAACGAGGCATACAAATATAGATAATGGTTTCCGAAGCAAACACACACATATACTAGGTAGAATGAGAGCGTCACAACAAGACATCAATCGTGCACTCAATGGTCCCATATCTCTGAGCAAGCATTAGTTCCAGCTTTGAGAGAGGAGCATTGGAACCAGATGGACCCCGAAGACCTATAAGGCATGTAGCGTGGAAGAACAAACACACACACAATGTCACCTTGCTCATTTTTCCCTTGTTCCGCACTATATCACCACTTTTTTACCGAATCATCCCCACCCTTTAGTCAATATGGAATTTATTGATCACACAGTCACAACAAAGTTGATTAAACTTGATGTTACTTTATTATGAAGGATACATAGGGCCACACTGAAAATAAATACAGTTGTAAAATTCCCCTGAAAAATTGTAGTTAGCAAAATAGAACTCTTTAATTTTATTTTTAAAATGGGAATTTACTGTATTTTTTAAGCATTAACTATATGTTACTTTTTGTAATATTGCACAGCTATTCTTTTAAAAAAGTATATATGAAAAATACGACTTCCCTCTTGGAAATTTACATCTTTTTCTTCGTAAAATTGTTATTTTTTCACAATATTATTCTAAAAGTATATTTTTATGTCCCTTTTTTGTAATATTCTGACTTCATTTTGGTTTTCTTTATTTTTGATAATTATTTACCGGTATATATATATATATATATATATATATATATATATATATATATATATATATATATATATATATATATATATATATATATATATAAAAATATATATATATAAAAATATTTTGTAGTAATATTCTGATATTTTGACTTTTACATCCTCATAAAATTTGCCTGGAAAAAAATCCAACTTCTATCTCGTAATATACATCCATGTTCTACCGCTCGTAGCCCATCCTAGCTGCACCCGAGTGGAGGGAGGGGTACATCCTGGACAAGTCGCCTGCTCATCGCAGGGCCAACACAGATAGACACACAACATTCACACACTAGGGCCCATTTAGTGTTGCCAATCAACCTATCCTCAGGTGCATGTCTTTGGAGGTGGGAGGAAGCCGTAGTCATGGGGAGAACAAGCAAACTCCACACAGAAAGACCTCGAGCCTAAGGCACATGCACTAACCCCTTTTCCACCATGTTGCCCAATATACAGACTTGTTTTCTCATAATAGTTTACATTTCTATGAATATTTTTCATCTTGGCAAGAACAGATGTTTGGCTTGTCCTTTGTGGACAAGTGCCCCACACACAAAGTAATATAGTAGTAATCCCTATTACACTTTTCTCTGTATGTAGCTAATGGTTGCTCTGGAATGATTTGTTTCATAGATGCTTATGTTTCAGAACAGGCCGCATCTCCCTTAAAGGGGCGACGACCATCTGCAAGACCTTCCAGCTTCCTGTGTCTGACAACCTGCTCACATGTCTGCTCCACAAGTAATATACAACAATTCTTGGATCACATTTGTACCTTGCCGGCTGTGTTTGGTAATGCACGTGTGGTGCACTGCGTAGGTTTGCAGACGGCGACCAGATCGACTACAATGCCTTCCTGGCTGGCATCAACTGGCTGGAGCACCCTGCTCCCCCAGTGACGCCTGACGACACTTTAAAGGTAAGAGATAGCAAATGCAAGCAAATAGGATTGTTATGTTCTCATACAGTACTTATAGCTAGTGTTAGAAAAAACTACCGTTACTAACGCTGTTACTTATACAAATAACGAGTAATGTAAATACTTTTTTACGTACGGTACAACACTGTTACAGATGCATTTGATGTAATGTGGCGTGCTACTTTTAATGTGGTTGTATGTCATCAAGACAGTATCAGAAGCACAGCAAGCTCACTTTTTAGAATATAATAGAAGAATAGAATAGAGTTTTATTGTCATTATTACAGTGAACAGGTTCAAAGAACAACGAAATTGGAGCAGATCCTTTAAGGTGCATACACAAACATTTTACCAATGTAATCAACAACCAGGATCAAACTATAATGAACTTCATATCAAATAGAAGGAGGCAACATCACACAGCAAACATGTACTACACAATACTTGCCAACCCTCCCGATTTTCCTGGGAGACTCCCGAATTTCAGTGCCCCTCCCGAAAATCTCCCGGGGCAACCATTCTCCCGAATTTCTCCCGATTTCCACCCGGACAACAATATTGGGGGCGTGCCTTAAAGACACTGCCTATAGCAGTACAAATCTTGAAGGTCCACAAATGTTTTTTTGAAACAGGCTGGGTCCGTTTATTATCGGTCAAGCTTATATAATAGCAGGAGGTAGGTAGTTTAACATTTTCTTAAAATTAACAAAAATAAAATAAATATCCAATAAAATACATGAAATATTTTCTTTGAAACAAAATTAAATAAGAACTTTGAAAAAATTTGTCCTCTGCATTTGACCCATCCCTTGATCACCCCCTGGGAGGTGAGGGGAGCAGTGGGCAGCAGCGGCGCTGCGCCCGGGAATAAGTTTTGGTGATTTAACCCCCAATTCCAACCCTTGATGCTGAGTGCCAAGCAGGGAAGAATGCTGGTATGAGCTTTTAAACATAACCCGTTAACTGCTGCCAATCAAATGGTGAATAAGATACTCTTTAGGGTTCATATGTTTGTAAATCTGACTGTGATGAAGTCAGTGCCTCACCAGCCATCAACCTCACCGCACGTTACTGCTCTGTTGCTATTTGTTGTTGTGTCATAGATTTAACAAAAATCTTGCTTGATGTTTCATATGGCTTTTTCAGCCTCGTGATTTCTTTTTTTCTTAGCTCTGAATCATGAGGAAATGTCTCTTCAAATTCGCGGTGCTCTTTCAGATAGTGACGTTTCAGATTTTCACTTTTCACCAGAGCAACAGTAGTGTTGCATAGTAGACACATTGGTCTGGCACTTGCAGTAGGTAGGATGAAAACATATTGCTCTGTCCATTCTTCCTTGAAACGTCGGTTTTCCCTGTCCACCTTTCTTTTACCAGCCTGAGCCAACTTGGAGCATGCCATTGTGATTTGATTCACATTCAGTGACTGACAAGTGAACAGTTAGCGAAGTAGCGATACGAGACAACTGTGTGCCTGCAGCGAAAGGTTCCATGCACTGTGCACATGACCCAGGTGGTAACAGCCTATCAGCGCGTCGTTGTGAAAGAGATGACAACCCATACCCCGGAATTAGCCAATCAGAGTGGCGTTCTCTCGCTCTCACTCCGTCTCTCTCTCTTTCTCTCTCTGAGAGAGAGAGAGAGAGAGAGAGAGAGAGAGAGAGAGAGAGAGACGGAGTGAGTGAGACACGAGAAGTGTAAACGAAACGTGGAGATATTTGACTAAAAACAACAAAGAACGTTGACTTGCGCTAGCGATAACTCACAGATAAATACAATTATTATATTTTTTTATAATAATTATAATTATAATAATAAAAAAAACATTTTTTAAAAATTTTTTTTTTTTTTTTACTATAATTCGTGCTGGGTCCGGACGGACACGTCGCTGGGTCCGGACATGGACCGCGGTCCGCCTGTTGAGGATCACTGGCCTATAGCGTCCTCTCTCACCTGAAACCTTCACCACTTAACAGCCGCATGCTGTCCAGGCGTCTGCTTTTCCTCCATATTAACAGCGTACCGGCCCAGTCACATAATAATGTAGCGTAGGGCGGGTTTCACAATGGTCTTTACTCGAAGATGTCAAGAAATGCTGACACGTTGTGTGATCTTTTAACTGGTTTGATGATAACGCCATGCATACTTGGTCAACAGCCATACATGTCACACTGACGGTGGGCGTATAAACAACTTTAACACTGTTACTAATATGCGCCACACTGTGAACCCACACCAAACAAGAATGACAAACACATTTCGGGAGAACATCCGCACCGTAACACAACTTAAACACAACAGAACAAATACCCAGAATCCCTTGCAGCACTAACTCTTCCGGGACGCTACAATAACATCTACGGCTTTTGGAGCTCAGTGCACAACTGAACACACAACAAGAAGGAGATGAAGCAGAAGAACGAAGAAGAGACATGGCGACGACGAGTAAGAAGAAGAACGACGCTTGCGAGTTCCAAAATGATTGGAAAAAAGAATTTCATTTCATCCAGAAAAGCTCGAAGGGGAAGGGGTATGCTGCCTGCACCTCAACCCCCCCCCCAATCTCCCGAATTCGGAGGTCTCAAGGTTGGCAAGTATGTACTACACACACACATACACACTACTACTACTACTACAAGGGAATAATGAACAACAAATCAATGATTGAGATGACAAGCTTGCAATCGTACAATACCCCGTTTGTGGACAAGAAGACATCGAAGCACATTCAATCGCTTCATTAACCAGATGTAACACAATCCAGTGAAAAGATTAAAAAGAGCTGTTATCATTGCCGGCAATATGGCAGCCATCGAAGCACATTCAATCGCTTCATTAACCAGATGTAACACAATCTAGTGAAAAGATTAAAAAGAGCTGCCGTTATTGCCGGCAAACTGCCGCTGCCAAGCTAACAAACAAAGCTGAACTAAAATCCTGCTTGGAGTGTGCTTTCGCTGACATCACATGTCACTTGACAACAGGCGCCGCCTTTTAAAGGCACACACACACTTTACTTTCACGAAACGTCTCTCAACTGCATATGCCATATTTTTGAAGTTTTTTTTTTTTTTTTCAGAAACACATGAATTACTTTCCCTACTTATTAATTACATTTATTTAAGAGTAATTTGTTAGTAACTAAATATTGTTTTGGGGGAAGTAACGATTAACTATGATAATTAGTTTTTAAAAGTAATTTTCCAAACACTGCTGCTTAAAACTATAAGTTGATTGGCAACACTAAATTGGCCCTAGTGTGTGCATGTGAGTGTGAATGTTGTCTGTCTATCTGTGTTGGCCCTGCGATGAGGTGGCGACTTGTCCAGGGTGTACCCCGCCTTCCGCCCGATTGTAGCTGAGATAGGCTCCAGCGCCCTCCGCGACCCCGAAGGGAACAAGCGGTAGAAAATGGATGGATGGATGGATGCTGCTTAAAACTGAGAGGGCATAATCATTTCAAAGCTAAACAAGTTCAATTTTGTTTGGATTTCAAATAAGGCTAGTTAAAAAGTTAAAGTACCAATGATTGTCACACACACACTAGGTGTGGTGAAATTACTCTCTGCATTTGACCCATCCGCTTGTTACTACTCACTGCTTGTTACTGCTCACTGCTCCCCTCACCTCCCAGGGGGAGGTGAGGGGAGCAGTGAGCCGCGCTCGGGAATCATTTTGGTGATTTATGATTTACCCCCCAATTCCAACCCTTGATGCTGAGTGCTAATTTGATCAGATAAAAGCTTTAGTTTATATTCTTCTTATCATTGTTTGGATCAATTGTTTAATGAGTGTAACTAATAAACTAACTAATAAAAATGTATCAAATTCTGAATGCATTTGGCTGCCCAAAACCTTAATACATGGATATAGTTTCTGCATGGGCGCTGCAAGATAGGGCAAATGACAGGGGTGGTGTGTGGGTGTTGTGATATGAGTGGCGCCGAACAGCGGAGTGTTTTGAATGAAAATAACCTTTTATCAAAAGTGCAATTTCAATGTTAATGATGTGCATTTATTAGGAAAGAGAATGGAGGTTACGACAAGCAAAATAATATCTGTGTGTTTCATCTATTTTTCCTAAAATATGGCATTGAGGCTATAAAGTGTGTTTTATCCAATTACTCAGTTTTAATTGAACGAACTAATCGATGTTTTACTTAATTTCTCGAATAGTCAATAGTTTCAGCCCTAATTTCCAACCAATTATCCCAATAAGGCCATACTGTGTGGATCATAAAACCTGTATATTTAATAATTTCCATACTTGCCAACCCTCCCGATTTTCCCGGTAGACTCCCGAATTTCAGTGCCCCTCCCGAAAATATCCCGGGGCAACCATTCTCCCGAATTTCTCCTGATTTCCACCCGGACAACAATATTGGGGGCGTGCCTTAAAGGCACTGCCTTAAGCGTCTTCTACAACCTGTCGTCACGTCCGCTTTTCCTCCATACAAACAGCGTGCCGGCCCAGTCACATAATGTATGCGGCTTTTACACACACACAAGTGAATGCAATTCATACTTGATCAACAGCCATACAGGTCACACTGAGGGTGGCCGTATAAACAACTTCAACACTGTTACAAATATGCCCCACACTGTGAACCCACACCAAACAAGAATGACAAACACATTTCGGGAGAACATCCGCACCGTAACACAACATAAACACAACAGAACAAATACCCAGAACCCCTTCAAGCACTAACTCTTTCGGGACGCTACAATATACACCCCCGCTACCACCAAACCCCCCCATCTCCCGAATTCGGTGGTCTCAAGGTTGGCAAGTATGATGATTTCTGTTTTGACATTGTTAACCGTAATGAAAGGAGTTGAGGAAGAGGAAAGAGAGGCGTCACACTATACAGTATATTCTAGATTAGCCATTCTGTACTGAGAAGCCTAGAAAGACACACGTACAAGTTTGGTTGTGCGCTACCACAAGATTGCAAAAAGTTCCATTTCCTGGTACCCTAATGATGTTGCATTGAAAAAAATAAACTAAGATGAAGTTTCACAAGATATTTGTGAACCCTATTTAGACAAAATGTGTATTTGGCTTCCAATTGTCCAAATTGCACTTTTCGGATGTTAACATTTTGAGGTTCCACGGTAGAAGCCAAATGTATCAAGAACAGAGGCCAAGCAGGAAGGAAGTAGCCACTTGTCTTTTTTCCAGTGTGTGTTTATTTATTTCTACGTGGTCCTGATTCAGAGGAACGTGCCAAACAAAAGAATGCCGTCTGAGAAAAAAACAGGTAAGCGTTACTTTTCCCTCACAAGTGTGTGTTTCCCTGTCGTCTCCAGTTCGACGTGAAAATGCGGAGTGATGCCCGCGGAGTGAAAAACATCCATTACTTCTCCCTGCTGCAGGACCTCTTCCCCGGCGTCCCCAACACGGCTGACCCGGAGAGCGCCGCGTCAGCGTAGATGAGTGCAACATGCGACACATGCATCTCAACATGATGCTTTAGCCCAATGCAAACCAAGAAAGAAGTAACCGCGCTAAAGTTTAGTGCAATCTGTGCGGTTCGAGGCTCTCACAGCGTGCAGCTAGGCTTTAAAACGGAACCACATTTCAGGTCAAGGCGGGTCAGGCTCACACACATAATGACTACAGGTATTACGCTGCATTGTGCAGAATTTATACCAGAGGAAATTGGCTACAACGGAAGAAACAGACAATCACGGCTGTCAGCTCCCAGCTGTGGAAACAACAGGTACTGATGAACTCTCGCGCTCCATCCAAAAGCCAGAATGAGCCAATTTTTAGGATCTTTCATTATCGGAGCTGAATCTCACTGAAAGGAGAGTTGATTAAGTATATTTTTAGTCATTTAATCAATTAGTCACCATGTTTTCCTGTTGTTGTGGGCAGTGGATATACTGTATATGCAAGAAGCAATTATTAATCAATGCATGGTATTAATACATAAAGATTTACTTGAAAACAGATGTGTCCAAAGCATACTTGCCAACCCTCCCGGATTTTCCGGGAGACTCCCGAAATTCAGCGCCTCTCCCGAAAACCTCCCGGGACAAATTTTCTCCCGAAAATCTCCCGAAATTCAGGCGGACTCAGGTCCTCATGGGTTTATTGTTAGGCAGTTTCATTAACGTCCTCCCAGCGCGGCAACAACACACAACAGTAGTCACGTTTTTGTATACCGTAAAGCAGTTCGTCTGCCGAAAACAGTAATGTTGTGACACTCTTAAACAGGACAATACTGCCATCTAGTGCATTTGATGAAAGCACTTTTGTGCGTGCCACACATCAATGCATCATCAGAGACAGGGTGTTCAGCATGGTTAGAAAATAGGGACAGAGAATAGAACAAGGATGGACAATTCAACCCTTAACTCAACAATGAGTAGATGAGTGTTATGTGTGTGTGTATATGTGTAAATAAATGAACACTGAAATTCAAGTATTTATTTTTTATATATATATATATATATATATATGTATATATATATATATATATATATATATATATATATATATATAATAAAATAGATATATATACGTATATATATATAATAAAATAAATATATATATATATATATATATACATATAATAAAAAATATATATGTATATATATATATGTATATATATATATATATATATATGAAATACTTGACTTGGAGAATTCTAGCTGTAAATATACTCCTCCCCTTTTAGCCACGCCCCCATCCCACACCGACCCCGCCCACCCCCACCCCCCTACCCCCACCTCCCGAAATCGGAGGTCTCAAGATTGGCAAGTATGGTCCAAAGTGCGCTCCAAACCATTGACTGGCTGGTGGCATACTGTACAAAATACAATTTTACTAAATAACTAAAAAATAAAAAAAAAGAGCAAAAACAGCACGGCATTAAGAACAAATGAATAACAAAAATATTTGTCTTTAAATATGAATTATTTTGGTTTAGCCTATTTACAAAATGAAAGTGCCCCCCACACCCCACATTTTTTGTTCAGTATGTGGCACCAGTGGGAAAGTTTTGGACACACCTGACTTGAAAAAAATACAATAAATAAAAACTGCGCTACTGAATATATTCACAGTTGATGCATGCAAATACCTCCTTCACACGAGTGAAAATGGGAATTAAAATGTGAAATGATTACTCATGTTTTTGTGATTTGTTTGCTGTTAGATGAATAGCAGATCTTGCAAGAATAATACGTTTTACATTTTACAGCAGTAAAAGTGGGTAACTTTTCTTTACATTTGTAATAGGCATGCTAAAATGTAACTTACAATATTGCCCCCACAGTTAATAAAGGTTATTTATGTTTCCATTATTTCTTACTGGGGGTGAAAATAGCTTCCAAATCCAACAATCAAGGGTGGAATAGCACCTTTAAACATGTGGCTGTGTTACAGACAAACATTAAAGGGTTCATGGATCACTCTCGTCTTACCCGAGAACATACAGGATCAGCTCCACTTGCATGCTTTATTGTTGTTCTGCTGCACAGCGCTGCCTTATAAAAGGCGACGCAGGAAGAGGCTGTAAATGTCCGCGGGGGTTAACAGGATCTGAGCCGGGGTTTTATGCGGGCTCTGATTCAGTCATGGCTAATCGACCAAGTCTAAACAGATATCGGAGATCAAGAGTCGGGGGGCTTTTCTGTTCAGTGGCCTCTTGACGCCCTTACACTGTTCCACCTTCACACAATGCAGTTCCATGTATAGTGACTACAGCCTGTCGAGGCTAATATCTTGTGTTCCAAAAATATTCATTATGAGGCATTTTTTTGTCTGGTGGACATAAAGAAGGTGAAGTAGTTGCTCACCAGGTTAAAAGATTAACCAGGTTTGGCTTTGATCTGTAGGGAAAATGCTTGGTCAAAGTTCACTAGCAACAAGATAATCAATTTACAACAAACCACATGGACTATTGGCTCATATCAAAGTGCTTAATGAGCACTTTTTAGATTGATAATTTTGTTGTCTATACCCTCTCATAAGGCAGTGGGAAAATGTGTTTTTATATCAGAAATCATTAGAAATAAGTAAAAGGGTCCCTATTATGCAAAATCAACTTTTCTTACCTATTTTTTACCTGTTGTTGTGTATTTGGGGTCTGCATAAGTCCCGGAAATGTGAAATCAAACCATGGATTGTGGAGATATTTTTAAAACAATCTTGCCTTCCTTCAAACTTTTTCCTAATAAGCTGTTTGGAATTTGCCCCAATTGTTACGTTCTTCCCAGGTGTGACGTCAGCTGATTATCCATATATGGTAGAAATTTACCCAAAGTGCTTTGCGCGAATCCGCCATTGTAGTCTCTACTGTCGTCAACAAGTTACTTCTTTTTTCTCTATCTTCTTGTGGTGGAGCAGACTGGCTCGTACATGCACATGCATCCTCCGCTGTTGCCATTCCTAATACAAAGTAGCGTATAGTTCGAACTAAAGACCGGGAGAAGACGCTGTCGAAGTAGAGCCACGTAAAATGACCGCCCACTAAACGACGCAATCTGAAGAAACGGTCAGAAAGCGATCTGTAAAACATTTTGACCAAGAGAAACATCACGTGTTTTTAAATGTAGAAAAAGTATTTATTAAGACCCCTTTTAATTTTCCTGAGGGAACTCTCCTGAAGGACTCAATAAAGTTCCATCCATCCATCCATCCATCCATCCATCCATCCATCCATCCATCCATCCATCCATCCATCCATCCATCCATCCATCCATCCATCCATCCATCCATCCATCCATCCATCCATCCATCCATCCATCCATCTATCTATCTATAAGTAAGTCGTAGTAGTAATTCTAAAAACACTAAAAATATTAGTACTACAGTAGTATTGAACACAAGAAAGTCCTAACCAATCAGAGCACACTGTTCATTATCATGGCCACTGATTGGCTCAGCCTCAGGAAGCATTACTATATCGGATTAAAAGAAAATAAAGGTGACTAAAGAGTGTTATTTCATGTCTTTCGTGGCAAAAAATGAAAGTATTTAGAAGGTCGTCAATAGATTTGTAATGCTCCAGCTATGAAAATATTCAATTGACCTCTGTCATAATCTGTGGTCTGGATTATGTTTTTGTTATTTTCTGTTTGTTTTGGACTCTTTTAGTTCCTGTTTGCGCTCCCTTGTTTGTTTCGTTACCATGGCGACTTATTAGTTTCACCTGCCTCACGTGTTCGGGTCATGCACCCGCTCTAATTAAGAGACTATTATTTAAGCCTGTCTTTGCCAGTTAGTCGGGCTGGCGACATTGCTCTTTTCATGCTCGTTTCATGCCATTGCTTCATTCATGCCGCAGTAGGTCTTGTTCGTTCTATGCCATAGTTTGGTTAGTTGAACTATGTCCATAGTTCAGTCTAAGTGTTAGCGTATGTTTCCTGCGTAAATTTTATGTTCCTTACATTGCTCTTTTCATGCTCGTTTCATGCCATTGCTTCATTCATGCCGCAGTAAATCTTGTTCGTTCTATGCCATAGTTTGGTTAGTTGAACTATGTCCATAGTTCAGTCTAAGTGTTAGCGTATGTTTCCTGCGTTAAGTTTTATGTTCCTTAGCCTCTCGTGCAATCGGCATGCTTTCCTTTTGTTTTAGTTCCTGTCTTTTGTCCTGTGTAGTTAGATTAATAATAAATATGTTCCTACCTGCTACCTTTGTCCGGAAAAGTCCGATTGCATCCCGGGAGAACAAATCCTCGCAGTAAGCTGTAAAAACCCTCTCGTCGTGACAACCTCATATCAAAGCCTTTGATAAGTACTTATTTTGTCAGTATAGCCTTATATGATGACGCAACTGTTTGGAAAAGGTCTTACTTAAAACATCTTAATGGTCCCTTTTCAAACTCATACTCACCATATAGGTCAGTGTTTTTCAACCTTTTTTGAGCCAAGGCACATTTTTTGCGTTGAAAAAATGCAGAGGCACACCACCAGCAGAAATCATTAAAAAATGAAACTCAGTTGACAGTAAAAAGTCGTCGCAATTGTTGGATATGACTTTAAAGCATAACCAAGCATGCATCACTATAGCTCTTGTCTCAAAGTAGGTGTACTGTCACCACCTGTCACATCACACCCTGACTTATTTGGAGTTTGTTGCTGTTTTCCTGTGTGTAGTGTTTTACTTCTTGTCTTGCGCTCCTATTTTGGTGGCTTTTCCTCTTTTTTTGGTATTTTCCTGTAGCAGTTTCATGTCTTCCTTTGAGCGATATTTCCCGCATCTACTTTGTTTTAGCAATCAAGAATATTTCAGTTGTTTTTATCCTTTGTGGGGACATTGTTGATTGTCATGCCATGTTCGGATGTACATTGTGGACGCCGTCTTTGCTCCACAGTAAGTTTTTGCTGTCGTCCAGCATTCTGTTTTTGTTTACTTTGTAGCCAGTTCGTTCTACATAGCATTCCCTAAGCTTCAATGCCTTTTCTTAAGGGCACTCACCTTTTTGTTTATTTTTGGTTTAAGCATAAGACACCTTTTTTTACCTGCATCTACAAAGCAATTAGCTACCGGCTCCCACCTACTGATATGGAAGAGTATTACACGGTTACTCTGCCGAGCTCTAGACAGCACCGACACTCAACAACAACAACAACACATATTTTGCAGACTATAATTACTGGTTTGCAAACATGTTTTTAACCCAAATATGTGAAATTAGATAATCTCCCGCGGCACACCAGACTGTATCTCACGGCACACTTGTGTGCCGCGGCACAGTGGTTGAAAAACACTGATATAGGTTATAGTTAGGTCACACACTATACACAACAAACTTCCTCCACTCATAAATCCTTTAAAAACATATTAATTATAGTTTATTTCTACAATTACCAGTATAACTTTGAATGGACACTGGTTAAAGCTGTTGTCACCCTGTCTCCTTATCAGGAAGTATTAGCCTATCAGGAGTGTTATGGAGAGGCTGTGTGTCGGATGAGAGGCGCAACACATCCACAAAGGTGACGTGATTACGGGTTTAGAACCCACTTCACAAGGTCAGCCGCCGCCTGAAGTACGCATGGGGAAACACTTGCGGTATAAATGTGAACATCGGTGCATAGCCACTACTATCTGTCATGTATTTATTGGTTTCACTCCTGTCTCACTTTCTTTTTCCTCAACCACCATGGCCACTCCTCTCTGGAGGATGAAGCACTTGACACGAGTATTTGCATGTCAAAATGCAGAACTGCTGCGGGTGCTCACATCGCTCAAATCCTTGAATTTTTCAGCACAAGTTCCAGTCAGGAATTCAGGACAGCGTGCCCATGGGCCGCCAGACTCAGGTGAGATGTGACCTTGCCCGCCCCCGGCTAATCCCGCTCTGATGGGGTCCAGTCAGGACCGGTCACATCAGTGTCACGACCCCTAGTGGGGACAGCGTGCCTGCAGCAAAGGTGGGACTTGCTTGAGATTCAATCCTAAAATTCTACCTTTACGACTGAACTGCCTCATGCTAACAGCTCTTATTTGGGATCCTTAATTCATTCTATTACAGCCATTAATGTCATATTATTTATGCTGGTTATAAATGACAAATAAATGCCTTATAAAGGTCTATTCAGGTGTACTGGAGAGGAGGCTACGCCGGATAGTCGAACCTCGGATTCAGGAGGAACAGTGTGGTTTTCGTCCTGGTCGTGGAACTGTGGACCAGCTCTACACTCTGGGCAGGGTCCTTGAGGGTGCATGGCAGTTTGCCCAACCAGTCTACATGTGTTTTGTGGACTTGGAGAAGGCATTCGACCGTGTCCCTCGGGAAGTCCTGTGGGGAGTGCTCAGAGAGTATGGGGTATCGGACTGTCTGATTGTGGCAGTCCGCTCCCTGTATGATCAGTGCCAGAGCTTGGTCCGCATTGCCGGCAGTAAGTCGGACACGTTTCCAGTGAGGGTTGGACTCCGCCAAGGCTGCCCTTTGTCACCCATTCTGTTCATAACTTTTATGGACAGAATTTCTAGGCGCAGTCAAGGCGTTGAGGGGATCTGGTTTGGTGGCTGCAGGATTAGGTCTCTGCTTTTTGCAGATGATGTGGTCCTGATGGCTTCATCTGGCCAGGATCTTCAGCTCTCACTGGATCGGTTCGCAGCCGAGTGTGTTGCGACTGGGATGAGAATCAGCACCTCCAAGTCCGAGTCCATGGTTCTCGCCCGGAAAAGGGTGGAGTGCCATCTCCGGGTTGGGGAGGAGATCTTGCCCCAAGTGGAGGAGTTCAAGTACCTCGGAGTCTTGTTCACGAGTGAGGGAAGAGTGGATGGTGAGATCGACAGGCGGATCGGTGCGGCGTCTTCAGTAATGCGGACGCTGTATCGATCCGTTGTGGTGAAGAAGGAGCTGAGCCGGAAGGCAAAGCTCTCAATTTACCGGTCGATCTACGTTCCCATCCTCACCTATGGTCATGAGGGTTATGACCGAAAGGACAAGATCACGGGTACAAGCGGCCGAAATGAGTTTCCTCCGCCGGGTGGCGGGGCTCTCCCTTAGAGATAGGGTGAGAAGCTCTGTCATCCGGGGGAAGCTCAAAGTAAAGCCGCTGATCCTCTGCATCAAGGGGAGCCAGATGAGGTGGTTCGGGCATCTGGTCAGGATGCCACCCGAACGCCTCCCTAAAGAGGTGTTTAGGGCACGTCCGACCGGTAGGAGGCCGCGGGGAAGACCCAGGACACGTTGGGAAGACTATGTCTCCCGGCTGGCCTGGGAACGCCTCAGGGTCCCACAGGAAGAGCTGGACGAAGTGGCTGGGGAGAGGGAAGTCTGGGCTTCCCTGCTTAGGCTGCTGCCCCCGCGACCCGACCTCGGATAAGCGGAAGAAGATGGATGGATGGATGGATGGATAAATGACAACTTGATAGGATGAGCTAAGCAGTGTAAAATACTTGGGCTGTGAATCTTTGGGCACCTCACGATTCGATTCTATTAGATTCTTGGAGGTAACGATTCGATTCAGAATCAATACTTTTTTCATAACATTGGGTGCCAGTTCTATAATTAACTACATTTATCCATGCAATAGATAAACAGCTCTGATAAATGTCTATATTCCTTAAAAGAAAAACTTAAAAAAAATAAAAAAATAAAAAATTCTACCCTAACATTTAATAAAGTCAAATACAAATAAGGCAACAAGTGAAGTATCCAACACTAAAGAGTGGCTGGACAGGACAGATTAGAGAAAAAATAATAATTTTCCGATTGTTTTTTAATCGATTAAGAATCGTTACAAATAGGAATCGCGACTAATTCTGAAATTGATTTTTTTTGACACTCCTATCAAATACTTGTGACCAGTCACCAAAATTCAAAGGGAAGAGAATAATTTAAATTTGGCCTTTATTCAAAAAATGCTTGTAATCTGCACACTCCATGCTCAAGTTAATATCAACCCACACCTTGTGTCATATAAATAAAACCAAATGGCTTAAAATAGATAATAAAATAATAATACAAATAATCCACAAAGTCAGAGCTAACGGTATTTTAATGGATAAGCACATGCATGTGTGCAGTTATATACAAATTAATAGTGAATGCAATCTCTCATGCTAAAATAAATAAAACAGAAATACTCAAAATGATCCACAAAGGCAACAGTGCGCTCACTAAAGCACAAGCAGATAGAATGCAAAATAGAATTCATGCAAACTCGTCCGCCTCCAGTTATTAATGATAACCGTCACCTCTTGCACCCTAGGAAAAAAATCAGACAGTCTCAAAGTAACCCACAAAGTCAAAGTACATGATACGCTCATGCAGGTACATGTCATATAATCAATGCGAACCTTTCTCCTGCCAGTTAGCAATGATAACCTTTGCCTTGCGTCATTGAAATGAAACAGTAAGACTCTAGATAATCCACAAAGTCAAAGCCAACCGTGCGCTCGTTATGCAACGTATGCAAAATGTTCCCATTGTTGGATGAATAAAAGAATATCTGAACTAAGAAATAATTCCTCCTGCAAGTTATTAATGATACCCTCCAGCTTGCATCATTTTGATACATAGACTCAAGATAATCCACAAAGTCAAAGCCAACAGTACCTTATACTTTTCACCTTTTCTTGTAATCAGACCATATTTTCGGTATATTAGATGGAATTTTTCCGCTGTCATCTGATTGAAACCAGTAGCCACTCTCCCAACTTCGCCACGCCGTCCCCCATTCATTTAATTCATACGGCCCCTCCTCCTGCCAGTTATCAATGATATTTGCCACCTTGCCTCATAGTCAAAATAGTCCACAAATTTCCTTTGTAAAAACATTAAAATGAGCAATATCTGAGTTAGGGCTGGGCGATATGACCTTTTTTTAATATCGCAATATTTTAAGACCATATCGCGATACACGATATATATTTTGATATTTTGCCTTAGCCTTGAATGAACACTTGATGCATACTGTATAATCACAGCAGTATGATGATTCTATGTGTCTACATTAAAACATTCTTCTTCATACTGCATTAATATATGCTACTTTAAAACTTTCATGCAGAGAGGGAAATCACAACTAAAAAAATCACTATTTTTTTCATACGGTGTTGATCTGGAATGTTTGCCTTTGCATTTTGATGGTGTGGGCGTGTGGCACCGAACGGAGATGTTGACATGCGGAGTAAGCACTCTTTCATTCTCTTGCGGTTGACTTTTCAAATGATGCTACATATTAGCAGTAATGCTACTTTTTGTAGCAAAGCTTTCGCCCCGCACTTGACAAATTACGGTTGTCTGTTCGTCATATTCCCACTTGAAGCCAAACCACCGCCAGACGATGGACCCCCTGCTGTTTTTTGGGGGAATTAATTATTCGTTCATTTGTTACCAGATTCGCACCTTCTCTCTCTCGTATTACCACTCGCACCACTCCGCTAGCATCACTGCTAACGTTACCCATGCTGCTACCTCTTTGCTGCGTGAGGGCGTATACGTATGTGACGTATGACGTGACAGTATGTGACGTGTGTAAGAAGGTGCGCTTGTCTGTCTGTGAGAAGGAGACACAGGAAAGAGTGAGAAGAGCCTGTAGTGTAATGCCAGCAGCTGAAATCAACTGCGTGAGAACGTATACTCGAATATCACGATATAGTCATTTTCTATATCGCACAGAGACAAACCCGCGATATATCGCGTATATCGATATATCGCCCAGCCCTAATTTGAGTGAATAATTCTGAATTCACCTGTTGAACTTCCTATGTAAAAAAGTTTCGAGAAACATACAAGAACTGTTTCATCATAATAAACAGAGTCAAAATGTTTGCTTTAATTTTCCACAGCCTACTGAGAGCCAGCGTCCTCTGCAGTGGACATTTGTTCTGTCAGAGTTTCACATTTCCCAAATGTAGTGGACGCTGGCTCTCAGGAGGATACGATGAGACTGTGCAGGTGTGCCTAATGTTCTGTCTGGCGAGTGCAGACGAGGACAGCGAAACGTATGCGTTCAAGTGTCCTCCGAGCTCCAGTCAGTCCATCTCCTGGCTGCCGGCTTCTTCCTGTCGGCCCCTCGCCCCACCCTCTTCCCGCCACACATGGGATTCGCATTTGGCCGACTTTGAGCGTTCCCTTAATGTGATTATGATGCATTGTCTCAGGTCCATTTAGTTGCCGCGTGCACGGCCCCTCCTGCACACACATAGCTACACAATGTGTGTGCGTTGTGGCTCTTTGACGGGACCGTGTCAGCACAACAAACTTACGTCCCACAGTGGTGTAGGGAGGGAGGGTCTACCTCATACTTGCCAACCCTCCCGGATTTTCCGGGAGACTCCCGAAATTCAGCGCTTCTCCCGAAAACCTCCCGGGACAAATTTTCTCCCGAAATTCAGGCACACAATATAAACAGCGTACCTGCCCAATCACGTTATAACTGTAGAATGATCGAGGGCGAGTTCTTGGTTCCTCATGTGGGTTTATTGTTAGGCAGTTTCATTAACGTCCTCCCAGCGCGGTAACAACACACAACAACAGCATTTCGTCTACCATAAAGCAGTTCGTCTGCCGTAAACAGCAATGTTGTGACACTCTTAAACAGGACAATACTGCCATCTAGTGCATTTGATGAAAGCACTTTTTGCGTGCCACACAGCAAATGCATCATCAGTGAGGTCGTTCAGCATGGTTAGAAAAATAGTGACAAATAGAACAAGGATGGACAATTCAACCATTAACTCAACAATGAGTAGATGAGTGTTATGTGTGTGTATATGTGTAAATAAATAAACACTGAAATTCAAGTATTTATTTTATATATATATATATATATATATATATATATATATATATATATATATATATATAATATGAAATACTTGACTTAGTATTTCTTGTATATATATATATATATATATATATATATATATATATATATATATATATATATATATACAGTATATATATACAGTGTGTGTATATATATATATGAAATACTTGACTTGGTGAATCCTAGCTGTAGCTATACTCCTCCCCTCTTAACCACGCCCCCGCCCTGCCCCCCGCCCCCCACCTCCCGAAATCGGAGGTCTCAAGGTTGGCAAGTATGGTCTACCAGCTGTAAGGTGTGTGCGTGAGGCAACAGAAGGAGAGAAATTTGGGGGGGTCAGCCGAGGTCTCTGCAGGTAATTGTGCTTCTTAAACTTTTGACCCGCTAAGCCCTTCTTAGGGCAACCCCCTTATTTCCCCTGAGCATTCAGAGCTCGCATACCACGACAAGCGCGTGCTTCTATCACAACAAACTTTTTAATGACTTCCACCGAGCACGAGAATGCGAACGCGTTTGTTTGTTTGTTTGTTTGTTTGTTTGTTAGCTAACAGGATAACGCTGAAGCTATGTCAGATTTACTGAACATTTTGTGGCGGACCGGCACATTGAATTAGAAGATTTACACCAGGGGTCCTAAAACTTTTTGACTTGGGGGCCGCATTGGGTTAAAACAATTTGGCCGGGGGCCAGACTGTATATATTTCTTTCTTTCTTTCTTTCTTTCTTTATATTTCTCGCGCACTAATTGATGTGCACTATTTGACTGAAAGAGCGCTATGTCACGTTATCAATGGGCATACTTGCCAACCTTCAGACCTCCGATTTCGGAAGGTGGGGGGTGGGGGTGGCGGGGGGCGTTGTTGGGGGCGTGGTTAAGAGGGGAGGAGTATATTTACAGCTAGAATTCCCCAAGTCAAGTATTTCATATATATATATAAGAAATACTTGACTACTTGACTTTCAGTGAATTCTAGCTATATATATATATATATATATATATATATATATATATATATATATATATATATATATGTCTTAATAAGGTTATCCAAAAAATAGTGCTCGATACCGTAGTAGAGCGCAATATATGTATGTGTGGGGGAAAAAAATCACAAGACTATTTCATCTCATGAAATAGTCTTGTGATTTTTTTTCCCCACACATACATATATATATATATATATATATATATATATATATATATATATATATATTTTATTATATATATATATATATATATATATATATATATATATATATATATATATATATATATATATATATATATATATATAAAATAAATACTTGAATTTCAGTGTTCATTTATTTCCACATATACACACACACATAACACTCATCTACTCATTGTTGAGTTAAGGGTTGAATTGTCCATCCTTGTTCTATTCTCTGTCACTATTTTTCTAACCATGCTGAACACCCTCTCTCATGATGCATTCTGCTTCGTCTCCTTGTTGTGTGCGCAGTTGTGCACTGCACTCTCTAAAAGCCCTGGATGTTAATGTCACATATGCATGTACAGTAGATGGCAGTATTGTCCTGTTTAAGAGTGTCACAACATTGCTGTTTACGGCAGACAAACTGCTTTACGGTAGACGAAAACGTGACTGCTGTTGTTGTGTGTTGTTGCCGTGCTGGGAGGACGTTAATGAAACTGCCTAACAATAAACCTGGAGGGGGCGTGGCCTCCAGCTCCGCCTGAATTTCGGGAGATTTTTGGCAGAAAATTTGTCCCGGGAGGTTTTCGGGAGAGTCTCCCGGGAAATCCGGGAGGGTTGGCAAGTATGTCAATGGGAAAATGCATTTTTAGACAATATGATTTGCCTGAGCGGCTAGGAGACACAGAGAGTAACAAGCGGTAGAAAATTTATTTCATGTGCTTTGTCGAACAACAGATAGTTCGACATGTCTTGGAACGCGACCGACGTATAATCCTAGAGATCACTCGACAAATCTTTTTTTGATAAAAGTATAGAGATAGATTCCATTGCTTAGTTTAGCAGTTTTTGCTCGTACCTGCTTTTAGTGGTAAACTCTAGGCCAGTGGTTCTTAACCTGGGTTCGATGGAACCCTAGGGGTTCGGTGAGTCGGGCTCAGGGGTTCGGCGGAGGTCAAGACACACCCGACTCATCGTGTAAATAAAAACTTCTCCCTATCGGCGTATTGCGGATACGGCAACAGCTGACTGATTTGCAGGTGTGTAATTTGTTGTGAGTTTATGCACTGTGTTGGTTTTGTTGTTTGAACAAGGTGATGTTCATGCACGGTTCATTTTGTGCACCAATAATAAAACATGGTGACACTTTAGTATGGGGAACATATTCACCATTAATTAGTTGCTTATTAACATGCAAATTAGTAACATATTGGCTCTTAACTAGTCATTAATAATAATTATAATAATAATAATGGATTAGATTTTATATCGCGCTTTTCTATTATTAGATACTCAAAGCGCTCACAGAGAAGTGGGAACCCATCATTCATTCACACCTGGTGGTGGTAAGCTACATTTGTAGCCACAGCTGCCCTGGGGTAGACCATACTTGCCAACCCTCCCGAATTTTCCGGGAGACTCCCGAAATTCAGCGCCTCTCCCGAAAACCTCCCGGGACAAATATTCTCCCGAAAATCTCCCGATTTTCAGCCGAGGCTGGAGGCCACGCCCCCTCCAGCTCCATGCGGACCTGAGTGAGGACAGCCTTTTTTCACGACGGGAGGACAACAGGGTGACAAGAAATAAATCATCCAGACTAGAGATAAATTGTATTATTATGTTTATCTTACCTAAAACTAAATATATTTATTAATTTAAAAAAAAAAAACTAAATACATTTTTACTATATTTTTCTAAAAACATCAAAATTAATTTTATTTTTATTTTTATTTTTTCTGACTCCTTATTACATCCAGCCATAGAATTATACATTAAAATAAACATATTTGAAATAATTAATTTAATTTTAAATTATAATAATTCATTTAAAATGACCATATTTAATTATTAAAATAATTGCTTGTTTATCAACAGCTTTAGCATTTTATTCATTACATTTTGAAGCTCTCAGAAGCCAAGTTATGTTATATTCCTTAATATTTATTTATGCAAGTTTGAAGTATCAATTATCTAAACACAGTTTTGTTTGCATATTTTCAGGATATATACATATGTGTATATATATATATATATATATGAAATACTTGACTTGGTGAATTCTAGTTGTCAATATACTCCTCCCCTCTTAACCACGCCCTGCCCCACCCCCGACCACGCCCCCACCCCCACCTCCCGAAATCGGAGGTCTCAATGTTGGCAAGTATGGGGTAGACTGACGGAAGCGAGGCTGCCAGTTTGCGCCTACGGCCCCTCCGACCACCACCTATCACTCATTCATCATTCATTCACCAGTGTGAGCGGCACCGGGGGTGAAGTGTCATGCCCCAGGACACAACGGCAGAGATTTGGATGTCAAGAGGCGGGGAGCGAACCCGCAACCCTCAGGTTTCTGGCACGGGCGCTCTACCCACTACGCCACACCGCCCCATATTAAGTACTTATTAGAGATGCGCGGTTTGCGGGCACAACCGCGGAGTCCGCGGATTATCCGCGGATCGGGCGGATGAAATTTAAAAAAATTAGATTTTATCCGCGGGTCGGGTCGGGTCGGGTGGTTGAAATAAAAAAAAATTAGATTTTAAATAGATTCAGGCGGGTGGCAGTTAAACCAATTCGGAAATATATATACATAGTTAAATGTTGTTACCCACATACGAAAAACGAGCAGGCACCTGCAGCATATGCCACAACAGAAGAAAAAAAAAAAAAGAGATGGACACTTTTACGGAGCGGAGAAGGGACGCCTCGCCGGGGTCCGGGACCGAGGCCCTTTTCCCCGAGAGGGCCCCACCGGGAGCCGTAGCTGAGGCGATCCGTGAGAAGGGCCCGACGCACGTCCAGGGTCACCACCGCGCCCACCGCACCGACACCCCGCCTCGTCCGCCTTCGCCGCGGCCGCTGTTACGCGCAGCAGGTAAGCAGCTTACCTGCCCGCCACCCCCGTGGCCGGGGGCTCGTAACAGGGGTCACTCCGCGCGTTCCGCCCGCGCAGCTTACCTGCCCGCCACCCCTGTTGCCGGGGGCGCGTAACAGGGGTCACTCCGCGCGCAGTGCGCTCACGAAAGGGGTGGGGCTCACCCTGGTTGATATAGACAGCAGCTAGGACGGTGGCCATGGAAGTTGGAACCCGCTAAGGAGTGTGTAACAACCCACCTGCCGAATCAACTAGCCCTGAAAATGGATGGCGCTGGAGCGTCGGGCCCATATACCCGGCCGTCGCCGGCAGCGAGACGTGCTTGGAGGTGCGCTCAGCGCGGCTCCCATATGATTGCGCACTGGTGTGCGTCTGGGTCGTGACAGCGTGGCACGCGAATGTCTGTACTGCATTGGATCAGTCTCCTTTCTTTAACAGGCAAAAGCTTTATAACCTCACTAATGCCTTGCATCGTCTATATTAGATATATAACTACGGGCGGGTGCGGGCGGATGCGGTTCTGATCAAATGTTAGATCGGGTGGATTGCGGATGGTTGACGACTTTCTGATGCGGTTGCGGATGAAATAATTGCCTATCCGCGGATCTCTAGTACTTATTAATGCCTTATTCGGCATGGCCTTATTATAACCCTAACCCTAACCAAATAACTCTAAATTAAGTCTTTGTTACTTAGAATATGTTCCCGTAGTGTCCAAATAACTCTAAATTAAGTCTTTATTACTTATATGTTCCCCTAGTGTCCAAAGAACTCTAAATTAAGTCTTCGTTACTTAGAATATGTTCCCCATACTAAAGTGTTACCAAAAACATATAACTTTGTCTTGAATTTGAAAAAAAAAACATTTTATTTTTCACTAAAGAAGGGTGAATGCGCATATGAAACTGGTGGGGTTCGGTACCTCCAACAAGGTTAAGAACCACTGCTCTAGGCCCCTTGCGTACTCAGCCATGGTAGTTAAAAGTCACATGACTTAATACAACCTATAATGTGTATTGTGTTGTATTTAAACTACCACGGGGCGTCGTGGCTCACATGGCAGATGGTAGCCATAAACTTGAGAGGTCCTGGTGCGAATCCAGCTTCTGTCATCCTTGGGCAAGACATTTCACCCACCTTGCTCCCAGTGCCACCCATAATGGTGCTACGTTTTTAGCTTAAATGTAGATTATGGGTTTGTTTCTCAATGTAAAGAGAACAAGCGCTTTACAGATATAATTCACTTGACACTGGTCAAGAAAATGAATTTATATTTGTTATATCTGTTTTTGTGGAGGAAGAGACAATCGATGCATGAACCCCATCATCCTACAGAAGAAAATAGTATGGTCGTGTGGCACAGTAAGATGGAGCAACATGTACAGTACAAGCCAAAAGTTTGGACACACCTTCTCATTCAATGGGTTTTCTTTATTTTCATGACTATTTACATTGTAGATTGTCACATCAAAACTATGAATGAACACATGTGGAGTTATGTAGTTCCTTCAAAATAGCCACCCTTTGCCCTGATTACTGCTTTGCACACTTTTGGCATTCTCTCCATGAGCTTCAAGCACACCTGTGAAGTGAAAACCATTTCAGGTGACTACCGGTACCTCTTGAAGCTCATCGAGAGAATACCAAGAGTGTGCAAAACAGTGAGGACCCGGGGCTCTCTCAAATATTAACACGGAATTAGTAATCTTACTCCTGATTTTCATCATATTCAATAATTATATTTAACCTACTTACAGTTTAATAGCATACAACTTGCCAAATGATACGAAAGCATGTGTTAATCATAAAGATTATAATCGAGGCTTAGGTCAGGCTGATTACAAAAATAATTACTCATCAAATATACTGCAAAAGAAGAGATTCATGAATACTGACAAAACATACAGTTACATACAATTATCCAGGGCTAAAATTAATAAATAAAGTGTAACTGCAATGATAATTAATAATATATATATATATATATATATATATATATATATATATATATATATATATATATATATATATATATATATATATATATATATATATATATATATATATATATATGTATGTGTGGGAAAAAAAATCACAAGACTATTTCACCCTCACCCTCACCTATGAACCCACGCCAGGAAACCATCCAAAAAAGAACAGAAAACGAAATGACATCATCTGGTACAACCCCCCCATACAGCAAAAACGTCTCAACAAACATTGGACACAAATTCCTCAATCTGATTGACAAACACTTTCCCAAAGACAACACCCTAAGAAAAGTATTCAACAAGAACAACATTAAATTGAGCTACAGCTGCATGAACAATATACGACAAATCATCTCAAACCACAACAAAACAATTGCAAATGAGCCGTCGACCCCCAGACAGAGCGACTCCAAAACCAACAAAGGATGTAACTGTCGAAAGAAACCTGATTGCCCTCTCAACAGGGGGTGCTTACAAACATCAGGTGTCTACCAATATAAGGTAATACGCAAGGACATTAACACATCCGACACATATGTAGGATTAACCGAGGGAGAATTCAAAACCAGATGGAACAATCACAAGGCTTCTTTCAGGAACAAAAACCTGCGAAATACCACAGAACTCAGCAAACACATTTGGGACCTCAAAGACAATAATGTTGAATATTCAATAACATGGCAAATTCTTGCATCCAGCACACCTTACAATAGTGGTAATAAAAGATGCAACCTATGCTTGAAAGAGAAACTGTTTATTATTTACCGTCCAGACCTGTCATCCCTCAACAAGCGCAGCGAAATTGTAACAACATGCCGCCATAGACGGAAACACCTCCTAGGTAACACATGAGCCAATCACCACGCCCCTAGGCCAGCCTGTACCCACCCACTCTGTGCCCTATATAAACCATGGTATGCGAATGCTCCCATTAAAGAGATGAAATAGTCTTGTGATTTTTTTTCCCACACATACATATATTGCGCTCTACTACGGTATCGAGCACTATTTTTTGGATAACCTTATTAAGACATATATATATATACACACACACACATGTTAATGTCAGAGTGTGCTGGTGACGAACCCCAAGATGCAGAGATGGCGGCAGGTATTGAGCAGGAAAACATGATTTAATGTTCATAAAATAAAAGTAAAAACACAAACCAGGAACTATGAATAGCCAAAACTGAAAACAGGAACCAGCAAACAAAAAAAAACTGGAAACAGCTAATGGCTAACAAGAAAACACGAAACAAAAGAGCAAGGAGAAAGCAAACTACAAATAGCTAACAGGAACAGCTTACCGCTACGACGACAGGTACAAGGACAAATAGTAGCTGTAATGATATCGACAGGTAGAAATGACATCAACAAGTATTAGTGACATTGACAGGTAGACACTACAATAATCCAACACTGACTGGAGGGGAAGGCAGGTTTAAATAGCAGCTGGCTGATTGACACCAGGTGTGGCCAGGTGCCAATCAGCCACAGCTGAGGGGACAGCACTCAGAGAGACAAACAGGAAAGTGAACCAAAATAAGAGTGCTGACAGGAAATAAAACTAAAACTTGACCAAACTGTCAGGGACAAGCCTGACAGTTTCTTGAATAAACCGTCAATAAAATTAAAGTGCAAATGAAAATACAGCTTCACCACTTTAGTTATATTTTTTGCGCTTAAGAAACTTCTATGACCTTTGCTCCAGACTGTTTGTTTGATTGAAAATGGTTTTCGCTTCACAGGTGTGCTCGAAGCTCATGGAAATAATGCCAAGAGTGTGCAAAGCAGTAGTCAGAGCAAAGGGTGGCTATTTTGAAGAAACCAGAATATAAAACATGTTTTCAGTTATTTCACCTTTTTTTGTTAAGTACATAACTCCACATGTGTTCATTCATAGTTTAGATGCCTTCAGTGACTATCTACAATGTAAATAGTCATGAAAATAAAGAAAATGCATTGAATGGGAAGGTGTGTCCAAACTTTTGGCCTGTACTGTGTCTGTAAACTTGTTTGTTGGATGATTTGTCAAAAATGGTATTGTTGCTTGGTAACACACGAAAAGACCTGCAAATGTACAAATTGCTTTTGTTAGAGCGACCTATCCGATAGTTAAAAAACGGAACAGTGTGGTCACCATGCAAACACAACAAGGTATAGTTGTCATGTTGGCTGCAGAGAAACATGTGACCATCACATGTTGAGTGTGAAACATGCTAAAAGAATTCACCTTCACCACTTGTGCTCAGTGATGATGTGACTTATGAGTCTGGCCGTGGCTTCTTCTCCTTCTACTCATCCTCTGGATTCCCTCCGACGCACCTCAGTGGTGCCAAACTTTGTCAACGCACGTCTTGTTTTTGGGAAGCCAAAGGCCACAAAGCAACAGCAATTCATTAGAGGCATTCATCATTGTTTGTCTCTTTTATACGACTCTGTCTTCTTCAGGGTGTCTCTCGTCGCATCGAGGCATGCGAGAATGACGGATGAGGTCATCGCGTTTGGAGCTTTTTTTTCCCGCGCTGTTTGCATCATCCCCCAACCCCACTGACAACATGTTCTTGTGTGCACTGAAGGATGCTTCATTAGGTACACCTGCACAATCTAATCTCAATACGAGTAAAATAGCGCCTCAGCAAAGATAACGGTGCTCCTCTTTTTCTCGTAAGAATTTAACTTTAGCCTCGAAATGTTCTTTCTTTTTCTTCAAAAAGAAAATCAACTTTTTTTTCCCCTCAAAATTTTCTCAAAAAAGCTTTTATTTTGAAAAATTCTACTTTTTGGGGGGGGTTAAAATCACACAACTTTACTCTCATGGAATTAAAGAAGGGTTCAGTTGCAGCCTTGGCGTTTTTGTCCTGACACGATAATGCCCCACGGGGCTTTCCGGATAGCGTTTAAACCAGGCCTGGGCAATTATTTTGACACGGAGGGCCAAATTTAGAGAAAAAAATGTGTCTGGGAGCCAGTATTTCTATTTTTCGGAAAACTAATACAAAACCTCGCAATAAAGTCTGATTGAATGCTAAAAATGTTATGACAGACCGCCTTAAAAACGGAATGGAATTAAATTTTTTTCTATGAATGATAAAACACTGAATATTGACAACATGAACGTCACACCCCCTCTCAATCCACATATTTACAATCAAGCAAAATGCAACAAACACAGCGAAATTGTCACGTTCGGGGCGCATGATGATGCAGGGTTTTGTTCTACCAAGATGCAAGGGACGAATCCGGACAGTACTTGCAGGTAATAACTTGATTTAATAATAAAACAACACAAAACAGGTACAAAACAGAAAACAAACCGACTGAGAAAGATGCAAAGCGCACCGGAAGCTAAGGCTACAACTTAGCAATGACTATGACATTTAGCAGGGGCTAGGAGACAAGCAAAAACTTACTTAGCAGTCGCGTGAAACCAGGCTGACTGACTGGAAAAGGCAGGCTTAAATAATGTCAGTGATTACAACAGGTGCGCGTCAGAAACACAAGCGGCAGGTGGAGTTAATATGTAACTATGGCAACCAACTCAAAGGTGCACAGACAAGAACAAAATGAGTCCAAGACTAACAGAAAACACACGTGACCCGAAAACCCAAACAGAAATATGATCCGGGCAGCGGATCATAACAGAAATATCAACGTGAAGGGTAAAAAAACAAAAAGCATCTACAATCTGATATATCACTAAGCTTTAGAACTTTCTAGTAAAAATCTCCTTCCGCGTCTGTCCCTGACTCCCACATTTCAGGCTCTGGAAACACTCTGTGGAAACGCTCCCCACCCACACTGTTTGGTGCCTCGTCTGACCTGCTGTGACGTAGATTACCATAGTAACTAGTAGGGTTGTACGGTATACTGGTATTAGTATAGTACCGCGATACTAATTAATCATATTCGGTACCATACCGCCTCTGAAAAGTACCGGTCCACCACACCCTAAGATTTTTTGTTAAAATAAAGCCAATTACGCAATTTTTTCTGGTCCCCTTTATTTAGAAAAGTATCGAAAAGTAGCTAAATAATATTGGTATCAGGGCAACACTAGTCACTAAAATATCATGCAAAAGTGCAGATTCCAACCATTGAAATACGTTGTATAGTTCAAGACTTATGGTAATTAGAAAACATCACTGCACATCATAATGGCAGCTACACTTTCCATCTTAAAGATCTAAAAAAAATATTTGGGAATGTCCGGCGGGCCAGATTGAAAAGCTTAACGGGCCGCTTGTGGCCCCCGGGCCCTAATTTGCCGAGCTCTGGTTTAAACATTCAGTCGCGTATAGTTTGGCAATTTGTCATTTCTCCTTTCATATTGGCAGTCTTACATTGTGGTATGTAAACATTTGATGAGAGATTATGTCCGTAAATTGACTATTGTTTTTTGTTGTTGTATTTTTATAACGACTGTATCATCTTTCTCATCACCATCATCCTAACCTTAACTAACTCTTCCTTGGACCAACATTCTTTAGATGGCTTAGTTAGTTAGTTAGTACCAAGCCACCCGTACAGACTAAAGATCTCTTTTTGAAACTCTGGACAGACATTAAGAAAAAGGCGTTCCAGTCTGTGAAAACAGGAATCCCCACCGTTACGAGAACGCCCATTTGGGCTCATATTTGGATGATATTGTGGAATCACAACTTTTGTTTGTAGACCAAACTGCAACTCTTTTTTTTTTTTTTATACTGCGCTAATTTGTGACTTATTTGTACTTTGAATTGAATTGAAGTATTTATTTTAAACCTGCACAGTACAACAACACATTTTTTTATACATCTTGGCAGAGACATTTATGCAAGGCTTGAAAAGGGGTTGGATGAAGCAGATGCTTATAATATCCCAACCCCTCTCACTCATTCCACATTTAACATAAACAATATAATACAAGAACAATACCACACACACACACACACACACACACACACACACACACACACACACACACACACACACACACACACACACAGAAAAAATGTAAAAAGAAAATAAATTAATTAAATTGTTATATGTATTCAGTGATTATACTATAAAGTTATTTTCCATTTAACTTCACCAGTTTTAGATTATTTTTATTCAAAATCGCTGAATTTTCACATTTGCCGTTCAAATACTGAGAAGAGACGGTGCGGTGATCAGCAGCCAGTTGAGGCACGTCACTCAGTGCCTCAACATGGATTGCGGACTCGGCTAACTGCTGGCCTGCTGTGCAGTGAGACCGTATTGCTATATAAAGTTAAAGTTAAAGTACCAATGATTGTCACACACACACACTAGGTGTGGCGAGAATATTCTCTGCATTTGACCCATCACCCTTGATCACCCCCTGGGAGGTGAGGGGAGCAGTGGGCAGCAGCGGTGGCCGCGCCCGGGAATCATTTTTGGTGATTTAACCCCGAATTCCAACCCTTGATGCTGAGTGCCAAGCAGGGAGGTAATGGGTCCCATTTTTTTTATAGTCTTTGGTATGACTCGGCCGGGATTTGAACTCACAACCTACCGATCTCAGGGCGGACACTCTAACCACTAGGCCACTGAGTAGGTCACTAGGCCACTGAGTAGGTAGTATGAGACAAGACGAGACAAAACACACACACACACACACACACACACACACACACACACACACACACACACACACACACACACACACACACACACACACACACACAGGCCCAAACACTTTCTGACCATACACCTCTCTCGGTATCGGTTGATATCGGAATCGGTAATTAAGAGTTGGACAATATCGGAATATCGGATATCGGCAAAAATGCCATTATCGGACATCACTAACCGCAACATGTAAGTGTAAAAAACCCAAAAAAACTAACTGCTGGCCTGCTGTGCAGTGAGACCGTATTGCTATATGAATTATATTATACATTTCCATAGTTTAGTTAGCTGAGGTATATAATGTACAGTGTATTTTGTCAACAACTGTATGTGTGTAACGTATTTCTTGTGCTGAGCAATCATAAAACTGCTGCGAAGACGCACTGTGTGAGGCTCGCAGTAATCCCGCCTCCTGGCGCCTGTTAATGCACCCCCGCCGCAGAATGCACCCCCCGACGGGAGCGCCACACCAACCAAAGCCCACACCCAAACCCTCCACGTGCAAGACCGAATCCACCCAAAACAAGTCACTTAACAAGAAGCCAAAAAGTGCAAAAACAACATTGCTCGCGCCGGAGGAGCCGTGACGACTGCAGAGACACAACATAAGGTACACCTGCAGACTGCAGCACGGATTTCATATTTCATTCATTCACAACTCCTCCAACACGAACACCACTGTTCTTGCACTTATAAGTAAAGGTAAGACCATAATAACGTTTTTTTTATTAAATGTGCTTTTTTGTGTGCTACAGTTTGTATGTGTAAAGTTAAAGTTAAGTTAAAGTACCAATGATTGTCACACACACACTAGGTGTGGTGAAATTTGTTCTCTGCATTTGACCCATCCCCTTGTTCACCCCCTGGGATGTGAGGGGAGCAGTGGGCAGCAGCGGCGCCGCGCCCGGGAATCATTTTTGGTGATTTAACCCCCAATTCCAAGCCTTGATGCTGAATGCCAAGCAGGGAAGAATGCTGGTATGAGCTTTTAAACATAACCCGTTAACTGCTGCCAATCAAATGGTGAATAAGATACTCTTTAGGGTTCATATGTTTGTAAATCTGACTGTGATGAAGTCAGTGCCTCACCAGCAATCAACCTCACCGCACGTCACTGACACACACACAGGCCCAAACACTCTCTGACCATACACCTCTCTCGGTATCGGTTGATATCGGAATCGGTAATTAAGAGTTGGACAATATCGGATATCGGCAAAAATGCCATTTTCGGACATCTCTAACCGCAACATGTAAGTGTAAAAAAAACAAAAAAACAATGACATGATTTGTAAATTTTTCAAAATGTGCTTGCTCTATTTTTAAACAAAGGAAACAATCTGAAGTTGTCTTTATTTTTAAGTTATCGTGCCGTGATTTTACCAGCCCGGCCCACTTGGGAGTATATTTATCTCCATGTGGCCCCCCCATCTAAAATTAGTTTAACACCCACTGCCTCAGTGGTTTTATGACTGAGACTATTTTTGGTGTTAATTTCCAGGTGTGGTCCACCATTTTTCCCATGCAGAGAAGAAAAGTGAGGTCTTCCATTGTTTCTGCTTCTTCTGCCACCCTTCACCCGCTCCCACCTGCTGGAGAAAGCCCACGTAAGACCAGTTGCCTCGAAACACACTGCAAAAACTGAAATCTAAGTTCGATTAAATATCTCAAATAAGGGTGGTATTTGCTTATTTTGTGTCTGATAAGATAATTCTTCTCACTAAGCAGAGTTTATGTTAGAGTGTTTTACTTGTTTTAAAGGTTTTGGTCCTAAATGATCTCAGTAAGATATTACAGCTTGTTGCTGAGATTTGATGACCTATATTGAGTAAAACATGCTTGAAACTAGAATATCAAGTGTTGCAAAGCTGTCATCAACACTCACAAGTTTAAAACTACTTTTTTTAAAGTAATAATTTCTTACTTCTAGCATGAAAAAAAAATCATGATTTTCACACATGTCTCATAATTAAAACAGATGACAGCCAAATGGACTTTTATTATTTATTTAAGCATTTAACATGTGACATTTCAAACAATTTTGAACAAAAATTCAGATAAATTCTTCAAAATTACAATAAAAAAAAAAAAAATATATATATATATATGTATATATGCGCACTAATTGAAAGAACATGCACTTGGCGTGATGATGTCATGTTATCGATGGAAAAATGCATTTTTAAAGTTAAAGTTAAAGTTAAAGTACCAATGATTGTCACACACACACTAGGTGTGGCGAAATTATTCTCTGCATTTGACCCATCACCCTTGATCACCCCCTGGGAGGTGAGGGGAGCAGTGGGCAGCAGCGGTGGCCGCGCCCGGGAATCATTTTGGTGATTTAACCCCCAATTCCAACCCTTGATGCTGAGTGCCAAGCAGGGAGGTAATGGGTCCCATTTTTATAGTCTTTGGTATGACTCGGCCGGGGTTTGAACCCACAACCTACCGATCTCAGGACGGACACTCTAACCACTAGGCCACTGAGTAGACAATATGATTTGCCTGAGCGGCTAGGAGACCCCGAGAGTAACAATCGGTTGCCTTGTTGCCTTTCCATTAAGAACAATAAATTAGTTTTTAGTATAAGTGTGTTGGTTTCAAGAAATGTAATGCTGAGTGCATATCATTATGTCAAGATAATGGCACTAGCATTTACTTCATTTAAGAATATTTTTCAACATATTGAGCAAAAAGGTCTCTTTTTTTTTTTCTACCAAGAAAAGTGCACTTGTTATTAGTGAGAATATACTTATTTTAAGCTATTTTTGGGTTCATTGAGGTTAGCTAATTTTACTTGTTTTGGAAAGTCTTGACAAGCCAAATTTTCTTGTTCTATTGGCAGATAATTTTGCTTAGTTTAAGTAAAATACCCCTCATTTTTGTATTTTTTTTTTCTTGTTTTTAAACACTGACTTTTTACAGTGCACTTTTATGACCTCGTAAAAAAAAAAAAAAAAAAAGAAGACTTTTGGTGTTCTTTCTCCTGATGCACAGGAGCCTTCCTGGGGCTCGGAATCACCATTTGCTGCCATGGGAAGCGTGTCACGGAGCGTCAGCTGCTGTGGAAAGAGAGAAGAGGAAGGGCGTGTGATATACGATTGGCCATCCACGTGTGGGGAGCCGTCCTGGCAGGAGCAGCATCCTTCTCTCTCGCTGCTCACGCCCGCTGCTGCTGCTGCTGCTGCTCTCCTCTCTTTTCGGGGCGTTGAAGAGAAGAAGAGCGACTGAGGCGGGTAGAGCGAGCGAGAGAGAGAAAGGGAGAGAAGCCCTCAGACGAGCATCGAAGCTGACACACACTCGCAGAGAGGAGCTGAGAGAGGGAACAATACTTGGAACGTTGCAGGGTGTTGCCCTGGCCTGGATAGTCCTACTGAGGTAAGACCGTTTGCTTTCTACCTGCCTATGCCATGACAGGCGGGCTACGTGATGCTTGTTTGCAACTTCTCCTGCATGGCAAAACTTTCCTATAAAAAGCACGTATCGCCACATTTGGATAACAGAAGCAAGTCAAATACCCTCCAGCTTGTACAAATCGCCATCTTTCCTAATCTTTGCACAAACACGACAGTTTGAATGCATGGCGATGACCTTAAGGTAGGCCTGGGCAATTATTTAGACTCGGGGGGCCAAATTTAGAGAAAAAAAATGTGTCTGGGGGCCGGTATATCTATTTTTAGAAAAACTAATACAAAACCTCACACTAAAGTCTGATTTAATGCTAAAAATGTTATGACAGCACTGCAAAAAGTCAGTGTTCAAAAACAAGAAAAGAAAAATACAAAAATGAGGGGTATTTTATTTGAACTAAGCAAAATTATCTGCCAATAGAACAAGAAAATTCGACTTGTCAAGACTTTCCAAAACAAGTAAAATTAGCTAACCTCAATGAACCCCAAAATACCTTAAAATAAATAAATAAATATTTATTATTTATTTATTTATTTAAGTCAAATTAGCTAACCTCAATGAACCCCAAAATACCTTAAAATAAGTATATTCTCACTAATAACAAGTGCACTTTTCTTGGTAGAAAAAAAAGAGACCTTTTTGTTCAATATGTTAAAAAATATTCTTAAATGAAGTAAATGCTAGTGCCATTATCTTGACATAATGATATGCGCTCGGCATCATGATTTTTTTTTCATGCTTGAAGTAAGAAATTATTACTTTAAAAAAGTAGTTTTATGCTTGTGAGTGTTGATGACACAGCTTTGCAACAGTTGATATTCTAGTTTCAAGCATGTTTTACTCAATATAGGTCATCAAATCTCAGCAACAAGCTGTAATATCTTACTGAGATCATTTAGGACCAAAACCCTTAAAACAAGTAAAAGACTCTAACATAAAATCTGCTTAGTGAGAAGAATTATCTTATCAGACAGAAAATAAGCAAATATCACCCTTATTTGAGATATTTAATCTTACTTAGATTTTAGTTTTTGCAGCGAGACCGCCTTAAAAACGGAATGGAATTTTATTTTTTTCTATGAATGATAAAACCCTGAATATTGAGAACATATGAACGTCACACCCCCTCTCAATCGACATATGTTACAATCAAGCCAAATGCAACAAAAATGCAACAAACACAGCGAAATATGAATGTGAAGGGTAAAAAAAAACAAAAAACATCTACAATCTGATACATCTGATACATCACTAAGCTTTAGAACTTTCTTGTAAAAATCATTTCAGGCTGGCCGCTCTGGAAACACTCTGTGGAAACGCTCCGCACCCACACTGTTTGGTGCCTCGTCTGACCTGCTGTGACGTAGATTACCGTAGTAACTAGTAGGGTTGTACGGTATACGGGTATTAGTATAGTACCGCGATACTAATGAATCATATTCGGTACCATACCGCCTCTGAAAAGTACCGGTCCGCCACACCCTAAGATTTTTTGTTAAAATAAAGCCAAAAATGCAATTTTTTCTGGTGCCCTTTATTTAGAAAAGTATCGAAAAGTACCGAAAAGTATCGAAAAGTATCGAAAAGTATCAAAATAATATTGGTATCAGGACAACACTAGTCACTAAAATATCATGCAAAAGCGCAGATTCCAACCATTGAAATACTTTGTATAGTTCAAGACTTATGGTAATTAGAAAACATCCCTGCACATCATAATGGCAGCTACACTTTCCATCTTAAACATCTAAAAAATTATTTGGGAATGTCCGGCGGGCCAGATTGAAAAGCTTAACGAGCCGCATGTGGCCCCCGGGCCTTATATTGCCCAGTTCTGCCTTAAGGGGACCTTTTATGCAAAACCAGCTTTTGTTCCCCATTGGTACCTGTTTTTGTGTATTTATGTCCCGAAAATGTGAACTCAAACCATGGAGGCATGGCGGAGATATTTATAAAACAATCTTCCCTTCCTTTATACTTCCTCCAAACGAGCCGTTTGGGATTTTCCCCATTTTTGACGTTTTCCCCAAGTGTGACGTCAGCGGATTATCCATATATTGTAGAAATGTACCTAAAGTTCTTTCATTGTAGTCCTTATTTTTTGCTATCCTCGTGTTGTGGGGCAGACTGGCTCGTACATGAACATGCACCCTCCGCTGTTGCCATTTGTAATAGAAAGTAGCGTATAGTTCAAACTAGAGATGTCCGATAATGGCTTTTTTGCCGATATTCCGATATTATCCAACTCTTAATTACCGATTCCGATATCAACCGATACCGATATATACAGTGGTGGAATTAACTCATTATTATGCCTAATTTTGTTGTGATGCCCCGCTGGATGCATTAAACAATGTAACAAGGTTTTCCAAAATAAATCAACTCAAGTTATGGAAAAGAATGCCAACATGGCACTGCCATATTTATTATTGAAGTCACAAAGTGCATTCTTTTTTTTAACATGCTTCAAAACAGCAGCTTGGAATTTGGGACATGCTCTCCCTGAGAGAGCATGAGGAGGTTGAGGTGGGCGGGGTTGGGGGGGGGGGGGGGTAGTTGGTAGCGGGGGGGTGTATATTGTACCGTCCCGGAAGAGTTAGTGCTGCAAGGGGTTCTGGGTATTTGTTCTGTTGTGTTTATGTTGTGTTACGGTGCGGATGTTCCCCCCGAAATGTGTTTGTCATTCTTGTTTGGTGTGGGTTCACAGTGTGGCGCACATTTGTAACAGTGTTAAAGTTGTTTATACGGCCACCCTCAGTGTGACCTGTATGGTGGTTGACCAAGTATGCATTCACTTGTGTGTGGGAAAAGCCGTAGATACCGTGTCCACAGCGGCGTTTTAAAAAGTCATAAAGTTTACTATTTGAAACCGATACCGATAATTTCCGATATTACATTTTAAAGCATTTATCGGCCGATAATATCGGCAGTCCGATATTATCGGACATCCCTAGTTCAAACTAATGTCCCGATATCAATATTTTGGTACCGGTACCAAAATTATTTCGATACTTTTCGGTACTTTTCGATACTTTTCTACATAAAGAGGACCACAAAAAATGGCATTATTGGCTTTATTTGAACAAAAAATCTTAAAGTGCATTAAACATATGTTTCTTATTACAAGTTTGTCCTCAAATAAAATAGTGAACATACGAGACAACTTGTCTTTTAGTAGTAAGTAAGCAAACAAAGGCTCCAATTTAGTCTGCTGACATATGCAGTAACATATTGTGTCATTTTCCATTCTATTATTTTGTCTAAATTATTAAGGACAAGCGGTAGAAAATGAATTATTAATCTACTTGTTCATTTACTGTTAATATCTGCTTACCTTCTCTTTTAATATGTTCTATCTACACTTCTGTTAAAATGTAATAATCACTTATTCTTCTGTTGTTTGGATGCTTTACATTAGTTTTGGATGATACCACACATTTAGGTATCAATCCGATACTAAGTCGTTACAGGATAATACATTGGTCATATTCAAAGTCCTCATGTGTGCAGGGACATATTTACTGAGTTCACATACATAAAACAAAAATGAAAGAAGATGTTATGCCAAAAAATATCAACGTAATCATAGTAGTATCAACTAGATACGGTCCTGTACTTGGTATCATTACAGTGGATGTCAGGTGTAGATCCACCAATGGCATTTGTATACATTTTGATGCCGGTGAGCTATTGTATCCTTTTACGGTGTGTAGTGAAGCATGTTTAGCTATTCCTGAATACTTGTAAGAAACATACTTTATTTGTCACCATGGAGACAAGGATTAGTGATTTAGAAGTAGCTAAAACACTGCCGACTGGGCCTGGACGTTAGACGCTAGCTAGCTAGCCATGTCTTAAAGCACCTCTTCCTGAGGGCGTTTCAGTGTTATAACTTCACCTTTATTGTTAGTTTTTAAGCCAAAATGCATCCGTTCTCCCTTTTCTGTCTACACACTGTTTCTGCTTGTAAGTACTCTGTGTGTGTGCTGTTGAACATGCTCCTCTGCTCGTAAACCAGCAATGTCACGACGTGACGACGACGGGAAAGCGGGGGGGTTGGCGGACCGGTACTTTTTAGAGGCAGTATAGTACCGAATATGATTCATTAGTATCGCGGTACTATACTAATACCGGTATACCGTACAACCCTGGTTCGAACTTATATCTGTCAGTAGACTCGCTATGGAAGCGCTAAAAAGTAGAGCAAGGTAAATAAGACCGCCCATAAAACAGTACGTCATGTAGAGACGGTCAGAAAGTAGCTTGAAGATGGTCTGTAAAACATAACCTGTGCAAAATGCTGGTCAAAGAACCATTACCTGTTATGTAGACCAGTGGTCCCCAACCACCGGGCCATGGCCCGGTACCCGTCCGTGAATCGATTGGTACCGGGCCACACAAGAAATAAATTTTTATTTTTTATTTTTTATTATTTTTTTTTTTTTATTAAATCAACATAAAAAACACAAGATACACTTACAATTAGTGCACCAACCCAAAAAACCTCTCTCCCCCATTTACACTCATTCACACAAAAGGGTTGTTTCTTTTTGTTATTAATATTGTGGTTCCTACATTATATATCAATATATATCAATACAGTCTGCAGGGATACAGTCCGTAAGCACACATGATTGTATTTTTTTAAGAAGCTTCAAAAATGTGTCTCCTCAGTTCCCAAACGTTTACTGAGTGTTGTTAAAAGGAAAGGCCATGTAACACAGTGGTGAACATGCCCTTTCCCAACTACTTTGGCAGGTGTTGCAGCCATGAAATTCTAAGTTATCCGCGGGACAAAGTTTCAAGCGTTGACCGGTCCGTAGTTACAAAAAGGTTGGGGACCACTGATGTAGACCACAAGGAAGGGTTTTGGATGTAGAAAAAAATCATAATACGACCCCTTTAACTTTTTTTTTTTTAACTTGTTTGCAACACTTTTTTCAAAACAAAGAGCGACCGCATTCGTAATTCGTACGTCAGCGTACTTACCAAGAATTAACCGTGTCTTA
Source organism: Nerophis lumbriciformis (assembly GCF_033978685.3). Lineage (NCBI taxonomy): Eukaryota > Metazoa > Chordata > Actinopteri > Syngnathiformes > Syngnathidae > Nerophis > Nerophis lumbriciformis. The sequence continues at coordinate 40,890,271 of NC_084560.2, forward strand.
ACGCTTGCTTTTTCTTTGGCTTCCTGTTCTAGAGTTAAATAGAAGGCTTTTATTGTCGGGATTGGTCAGCACAATGAAATCAGAGCATCACCGATATCAGTGCAAAGAAGAAGAAAAAAAGGTCAATCACTCAATCAAAGTTGATCTATAAAGCACTTAATCCCAAGTGTCTCAAAGGGCTGCACAAGCCACAACGACATTCATGTTTAAGAAAATATGGCAAAAGTTAGAACTAAATATAATATAAACATAAAAGTAAGGTGCACAGTTCCTTGGAGGTAACCTGAATATGAGTACTAAATATGAATATATAAATATATTACATGAATGACATATTGCACATTGATGGTTATTATTAATTGCAGTATGTATGAAAAGTCAATGCATGTTATTGTTCAGGGATTTTTTATCGGAAACATCAAATAAAAGTACAGTGGAACTAAATCAAACGCCACCGAGAAATGACAAATTGCACCTTTTAACATTCACACAAAAAGTCCCAACTTCTGGTGTTTTTCTTTATTATTTTTCTATAAATAGAACAAAAGGTTAATTTTTAAATATTTTTTTATCTCAAAGAAAACAAAGAAATAGATTGAATCTTTTTGTGGCATGTGTACAAGAAGTGTTGATAAAAAATTTATGTGAAAAGAAGCAATTTTTATTATTATTTTTTATTTTTATCCGGAAACCAAGTCCAAAAATGCTGATGTGCTAAAATTCCAGATACAAGGACACTTTCCAAGAAAACTCTTCTTCACAAAACTTGCAAGATTTCACTCAAGGGCATGAAAACTTAACTTGAGCTTTTTCTTTGGCTTTTCTGAGCTTTTGGACAACACTTGCTGCAATAATATTAGCAGCCTCGATTAGACATGTTAGAAAAGGGGGTGACGTGGCTCACGTGGTAGAGTGGTGATCTCTCAACCTAATAATTGCGAGTTGATTGTTCGATCCTCAGTCACCCTTAGACCATGTCAAAGTGTCCTCGGACTAAATACTGGACCCCCCCCAGATGCTCCTGATGCTGAGTCATCATCAGTCAGTGAATGAAGTAACAAAGGTAGAAAAGTGGCATACAAGTGAAAGCCCATTTTAAAAAAAGACTTGGCGTAATTTTTTTTGTTTCTTGTAATATTTTGAAAAATCAAAGAAAAGTACAGTGCAGCCAGGTCAAACAACCCTGACTAACACAGAAAAAAATGTCCAGACAAATGTGTCTCACAAAAGCAACATCTGCATGTATACTTCACAGGAATGTTGTAAGTTTTAACTAAGTTAAGTTAAAGTTAAAGTACCAATGATTGTCACACACACACTAGGTGTGGTGTAATGTGTCTTCTGCATTTGACCCATCCCCTTGTTCACCCCCTGGGAGGTGAGGGGAGCAGTGGGCAGCAGCGGTAGCCGTGCCCGGGAATCATTTTTGGTGATTTAACCCCCAATTCCAACCCTTGATGCTGAGTGCCAAGCAGGGAGGTAATGGGTCCCATTTTTATAGTCTTTGGTATGACTCGGCCGGGGTTTGAACTCACAACCTACTGATCTCAGGGCGGACACTCTAACCACTAGGCCACTGAGTAGGTAAAGATGAGGTCCCGCCGTCTTGCTTTTTCTTTGGCTTTTTGTGATGTGTCCATTTTGTAATATCTCTATAACTGACAACAATAGTTCAGCCGGGATATGCTCATTTCAAAATTAGATTTACAGCCCCGAAATATTGTTATTGTTTTCATTTCGATGTCCCGCTCTCCACTGTTTGACCAATTAGAAAGTCCATGCTAGCTACTGCCACTGGTGAAGTTACTAAACATGTCAGACCTTAGTAAATCTAAAAGGTCTCGTTACGATTCTCAACTTATTCATGACAAATCCAGGAACAAAACCAGGTTTTGTATCGGGGATGCCTTTGAAAGATGGAGACGATTGAAGGCGGAGAAGATTTTTTCATCTGACGCCAAACTTGCTAATTTCCTCCTTGATAGGTAAGTCAGGCATTTAGGTTTTCTTATTACTTGTAATAAATGGAAATGGGCATTTGGTATGTAAACTATATTGTCCTATATTGGACTTAAACAAGTTGGAAAACTTATTTGGGTGTTACCATTTAGTGGTCAATTGTACGGAATATGTACTGTACTGTGCAATCTACTAATAAAAGTCTCAATCAATCAATCAATCCAATACAGTCTATGATCTTGTCTAACAAAGCCAGTATGTTTGTGCAACGAATGCTTAGTGTGATGGTGCTCAACTCCTAGTGTAATGCTTAGCATGCTAGCCCGGTCAATGACACATCAACATACGGGCTACCGGGGGAAATATATGACCGTTAGCCTGTATGTCGATGGGTCATCCAACTGTCAGGGAAAAGTATATTTTCGACAAATAACACCTATGTGGATATGGGTAGTGTCAGTGTCTATTTCCTTCCGATACCCTGGGGAAATGGGTTGCAACATTAGCACGGCTGTAATGGCAATGTGAAAGGTATGGAGACAGCCAAATCGCATGATAAAATAATTCCTCATTCGTGTAGCCTATAGGCATACCTTGGTAAAATGTCTCCTCTGTAGTTTTGGGCGTACATTAGACTGCTAAGCATGCTCTACTTATTTATTTATCGGGCTGCCGATATTATCGGCCGATAAATGCTTTAAAATGTAATATCGGAAATTATCGGTATCGGTTTCAAAAAGTAAAATGTATGACTTTTTAAAACGCCGCTGTGTACACGGACGTAGGGAGAAGTACAGAGCGCCAATAAACCTTAAAGGCACTGCCTTTGCATGCCGGCCCAGTCACATAATATCTACGGCTTTTCACACACACAAGTGAATGCAATTCATACTTGGTCAACAGCCATACAGGTCACACTGAGGGTGGCCGTATAAACAACTTTAACACTGTTACAAATATGCGCCACACTGTGAACCCACACCAAACAAGAATGACAAACACATTTCGGGAGAACACCCGCACCGTAACACAACATAAACACAACAGAACAAATACCCGGAACCCCTTGCAGCACTAACTCTTCCGAGATGCTACAATATTCAACCCCGCCCACCTCAACCTCCTCATGCTCTCTCAGGGAGAGCATGTCCCAAATTCCAAGCTGCTGTTTTGAGGCATGTTAAAGAAAAAAAATGCACTTTGTGACTTCAATAATAAATATGGCAGTGCCATGTTGGCATTTTTTTCCATAACTTGAGTTGATTTATTTTGGAAAACCTTGTTACATTGTTTAATGCATCCAGCGGGGCATCACAACAAAATTAGGCATAATAATGTGTTAATTCCACGACTGTATATATCGGTATCGGTTGATATCGGAATCGGTAATTAAGAGTTGGACAATATCGGAATATCGGATATCGGCAAAAAAGCCATTATCGGACATCTCTAGTTGGGATATTGTACACAGGCATGACGTACTTCTTCCTGAAAATAGCCTAATTCTGTGTAAAATGTGTTGGTTAGAGATTTGTTATTGACAAAACGCTTGTTTATTCAGCTATTATGCTCCCAGCACCTCCACTCCTAGTAAGAGGCAGTGGGAGTTTGAAGTTCCTTGGAGTAGCCCAGTCCATTGAATTTTGACCGTTAATGCAGTACCATTTCTGGCCACATTTTTACATATGGCTCCTTTAACTTCTTTGTTCGCTTGTATGACAGTTAGGAATGCTGAAAAAACATTGCCTGTTTCATGATGAGCATAGTTTGACACAGTAACAATTTAAATGGACCTCCAAAGTGACTCTGCAATTTTTTGTTGTTTTTGTCAAAAGAATACAATTTGGAGATACCTGCTTTTTTTGTTTTTTTGTACAGCGTCTTTAAGAGAGTGGCGTGCGCGTGTTAGCAATTAGGAGGACACGAGGAAGGTGTTTGCCTTGGCTGAGGTGCGCAGTCTAATCAGGCTGTGACAGCCAGACGTGCAGCGCTGGGAATGTGAAGTTAATAGCGCTCTCAGTGACCTTACAGGTGTATGCGTTTACAATCCCTCGCTTCATGATTGACTCGTTCGCTTCTGGCGGACCACCGAGGACGCCGGCGGCGAGGAACAAGGCGATGATGGGTAAAACCCACTCGTCACGCTGAGGGAAATGATAAAGGACAGGATGAATATGACTATGTCATGCATGTGGGAGGTTGATTTCAGATCTCTTTTTAACATCCAAACACTGTAAAACTATAAGGACATGCAAGCTGTCAGCGATCAGAACAATGAAGAAAGTCATTTGTGAAAAGGAGCAATACAAAAATATAAATTCAAAGTAGGCTTAGAAAAGAAGATTACCAGACAAGCGCAAAAACACCAAATCAAAAAAGAAAAAAGGGGCTTTTAGTCAAATAAAATAGAATTGAATAGTATAAAATTGGTAGAGGAAAAATATATTTTAGCAAAATAAACAATATGGGTAAAAAAAAAAAAGGACAAAGTTAATTAGCTTACATTTTTTTTGTGTCTATCAAATCAGCAAAAATATTATAAATATATATTTGTTTTTTGTTTTTTTAAATAAAGTGTTCAACCCTGCTAGTCAAAGACTTCCAGAAAGTCATCTCCGAAAAAGGCACAATAACCTCGATAGTTGATCAAAGGGAAGAGGAATTGTCCACGTGGGCTTATAGGGAAGTAAAAGTAAGAACAAAATTAAAATAATTAATTAAATGAGATACATCTAAAAATAAAAATAAAAATAATCAGAGATGTCCGATAATGGCTATTTTGCCGATATCCGATATTCCGATATCGTCCAACTCTTAATTACCGATTCCGATATCAACCGATACCGATATATACAGTCGTGGAATTAACACATTATTATGCCTAATTTTGTTGTGATGCCCCGCTGGATGCATTAAACAATGTACCGTATTTTTCGGACTATAAATCGCAGTTTTTTTCATAGTTTGGCCGGGGGTGCGACTTATACTCAGGAGCGACTTATGTGTGAAATTATTAAGACATTTGCGTAAAATATCAAATAATATTATTTATCTCATTCATGTAAGAGACTAGACGTATAAGATTTCATGGGATTTAGCGATTAGGAGTGACAGATTGTTTGGTAAACGTATAGCATGTTCTATATGTTATAGTTATTTGAATGACTCTTACCATAATATGTTACGTTAACATACCAGTTGGTTATTTATGCCTCATATAACGTACACTTATTCAGCCTGTTGTTCACTATTCTTTATTTATTTTAAATTGCCTTTCAAATGTCTATTCTTGGTGTTGGCTTTTATCAAATAAATTTCCCCAAAAAATGCGACTTATACTCCAGTGCGACTTATATATGTTTTTTTCCTTCTTTATTATGCATTTTCGGCCGGTGCGACTTATACTCCGGAGCGACTTATAGTCCGAAAATAAAGTGTTCAACCCCGCTAGTCAAAGACTTCAAGAAAGTCATCTCCGAAAAAGGCACAATAACCTCGATAGTTGATCAAAGGGAAGAGGAATTGTCCACGTGGGCTTATAGGGAAGTAAAAGTAAGAACAAAATTAAAATAATTAATTAAATGAGATACATCTAAAAATAAAAATAAAAATAATCAGAGATGTCCGATAATGGCTATTTTGCCGATATCCGATATTCCGATATCGTCCAACTCTTAATTACCGATTCCGATATCAACCGATGCCGATATATACAGTGGTGGAATTAACACATTATTATGCCTAATTTTGTTGTTATGCCCCGCTGGATGCATTAAACAATGTACCGTATTTTTCGGACTATAAGTCGCAGTTTTTTTCATAGTTTGGCCGGGGGTGCGACTTATACTCAGGAGCAACTTATGTGTGAAATTATTAACACATTACCGCAAAATATCAAATAATATTATTTAGCTCATTCATACAATCAATTCCTTTATTGTCATTGTCATAATAACCGGCACGCAAAGGCAGTGCCTTTAAGGTTTATTGGTGCTCTGTACTTCTCCCTACGTCCGTGTACACAGCGTTTTAAAAAGTCATAAATTATACTTTTTGAAACCGAAACCGATAATTTCCGATATTACATTTTAAAGCATTTATCGGCAGTCCAATATTATCGGACATCCCTAAAAATAATGCTTTTCACCGAAGCCAATTAGAAACATGATCGGAGGAAATTGTTCACGCGGGCTGCATGATGTTAATTAAAGTCCAACAAAAAAAAAAAATGAATGAATACAATGTTACTGTCAGGTGTTTTCTAAAAGTCAGTGTCGCCTTTGTGTTCCTAAAATGTCTATTTTAGCAGGTCGGGCTGATGCACATTTTAACACAGCAAAACACACCATGCAGAGTGCACCCATTATGAAAGTATTCATCATCATATTGTAAATATAATGTCTCATCAAAGACACAACCTGAGCCTCAACCATAATTGCCAACCTTGAGACCTCCGAATTCGGGAGATTGGGGAGGTGGGGGTGGGCGGGGTCGGGGTCGGGGGTGGGGATGCCGAGGGGCGGGGTTAAGGGGGAGGAATATATTTATAGCTAGAATTCACTGAAATTAAAATATTTCTTATATATACATATATATATATATATATATATATATATATGTATATATGTATATATGTATATATATATGTGTGTGTGTGTGTGTGTGTGTGTGTGTATGTATATATATATATATATATATATATATATATATACATATATATATATATATATATATATGTGTATATATATATATATATATATAAATATATATATATATATGTGTGTGTGTATATATATGTATATATATATATATGTGTGTGTATATATATGTATATATATATATATATATATATATATATATATATATATATGTGTATATATATGATATATATATATATATATATATATATATATATATATATATATATGTGTATATATATGTGTATATATATATATATATATATATATATATATATATATATATATATATATATATATATATATATATATATATATATATATATATATATATATAGTACAGTACACAGTAATGAAAACACAGTTGTTCTACTAACTGTACTGTACTTGCTGCTTACTTTAAAAAACAAAAAACACCTTTGTTCTGCCATTTGAGTACTGGCGAGCGATCTCTGAATCCAGGAACATATACTTCACGGATTTATTGAAAACATCCGCAAATGAGAACGGGATGTTGCTTGCAAGGTGGCCCATAATACTGCGTTGCCGCCGCCTTGTGCTTCTCTGACCGTTCATGAGTGACTATATCCATTCGGCCACCGTGTTATGGGTTATAGATAAACCTATGGATAACAGAGACATATATAATAGTCTCCTTTTCAGGTGAGAGAGGACGCTAAAGGCAGTGCCTTTAAGGCACGCCCCCAATATTGTTTGTCCGGCTGGAAATTTTGGACATTACTACTTGCCGTAGTTTTGAAGCTATGCATGATGGGAATCCGTATGTTGTGAGTCAGTGTATTAACGTGCCGGCTGAAATAAACCCTCGCTGAGAAATAGCTCCGTGCCTGCCTACTTTATGGGTTATAGATAAACCTATGGATAATGGAGACATATATAATAGTCTCCTTTTCAGGTGAGAGACGACGCTAAAGGCAGTGCCTTTAAGGCACGCCCCCAATATTGTTGTCCGGCTGGAAATCGGGAGAAATTCGGGAGAATGGTTGTCCCGGGAGATTTTCGGGAGAGGCACTGAAATTCGGGAGTCTCCCGGAAAATTCGGGAGGGTTGGCAAGTATGGCCTCAACCTGGTGTCGTGCGATAAAACAAACTTTTTGTTGAGCTTCGGCTGCAGCTTAGTGCATGTTTTATACACACTGTACTGTGCCATGAGGAGGAGGGAGAGAGAGAGAAAGTGGATTGAGGACCCCTGTGGCTACAGTATGGCAGCATATCTCCATGACGCAGCCTGAAATAGATATGAGGAACAATCAGGATAAATAACAACAACGGAGAAGCGAAAAGTACAACAGACGCTGAGCTCCCAGGGATGCCTGTCATGGAGCGAACGCACTGTTTGTCTTATCTCCACTGGGGGATATATTTAGTGAGGAGCTTAGCTTTTAGGAGGCTAGCGTAATGTGTGTGTCGGGAGCTGGCGTCAGCGAACAGTTGAAGAGCTTGGCACTCCACATGCCAAACTGTGTATCGGTGTGTGTATGCGTGTGTGTGTGTGTGTGTGTGTGTGAGTGTAGGACAGGTCTATGGGTCTGTACCCCTCCAACCCCCCCTTGCCTCATTCCAGCCTGGAATCTGCCCTTTAGTTTATTAAAAGCTGGTGAAACAATGGAGGGAGGTGAGGTGGAGGGAAGAGGGGGGGTAAATAGAACATCATGACGTGAACCGACTGAGAGGAACAACTCATACAGCACCACGATGGTGTCCTTGGGAAAGACAAGCACACTGCAAAAACTGAAATCTAAGTAGGATTAAATATCTCAAATAAGGGTGATATTTGCTTATTTTCTGTCTGATAACATAATTATTCTCACTAAGCAGATTTTATGTTAGAGTGTTTTACTTGTTTTAGGTGTTTTGGTCCTAAATGATCTCAGTAAGATATTACAGCTTGTTGCTGAGATTTGATGACCTATATTGAGTAAAACATGCTTGAAACTAGAATATCAATTGTTGCAAAGCTGTGTCATCAACACTCACAAGTATAAAACTACTTTTTTAAAGTAATAATTTCTTACTTCAAGCATGAAAAAAAAAAATCATGACTTTGACACAATTGTGTCTCATAATTAAAACAGGTGACAGCCAAATGGACTTCGCTGTTTTATTTTCAATGAAACAATAGAAAATACGTACTCATATAGTAGTACAGTTGGCACAGTACAGTAAACTGACAGTTAATATTTAAACATTTAAAATGTGACATTTCAAACAATTTTGAACAGAAATAGTTCATGCACATTCAGATAAATTCCTCAAAATTACAATTAAAAATTTTTTGGCCAGGGGCCGGGCTGTATATATGCGCACTAGAGATGCGCGGATAGGCAATTATTTCATCCGCAATCGCATCAGAAAGTCGTCAACCATCCGCCGTCCACCCGATCTAACATTTAATCAGAACCGCATCCGCCCGTTGTTATATATCTAATATAGACGATGCAAGGCATTAGTGAGGTTATAAAGCTTTTGCCTGTTAAAGAAAGAAGACTGATCCAATGCAGGCCAGACATTCGCGTGCCACGCTGTCACGGCCCAGACGCACACCAGTGCGCAATCATATGGGAGCCGCGCTGAGCGCACCTCCAAGCGCGTCTCGCTGCCGGCGACGGCCGGGTATGGGCCCGACGCTCCAGCGCCATCCATTTTCAGGGCTAGTTGATTCGGCAGGTGGGTTGTTACACACTCCTTAGCGGGTTCCGACTTCCATGGCCACCGTCCTGCTGTCTATATCAACCAGGGTGAGCCCCACCCCTTTCGTGAGCGCACTGCGCGCGGAGTGACCCCTGTTACGCGCCCCCGGCAACAGGGGTGGCGGGCAGGTAAGCTGCGCGGGCGGAGCGCGCGGAGTGACCCCTGTTACGAGCCCCCGGCCACGGGGGTGGCGGGCAGGTAAGCTGCTTACCTGCTGCGCGTGACGCCGGCCGCGGCGAAGGCGGACGAGGCGGGGTGTCGGTGCGGTGGGTGCGGTGGTGACCCTGGACGTGCGTCGTGCCCTTCTCGCGGATCGCCTCAGCTACGGCTCCCGGTGGGGCCCTCTCGGGGGAAGGGGCCTCGGTCCCGGACCCCGGCGAGGCGTCCCTTCTTCGCTCCGTAAAAGTGTCCATCTCTTTTTTTTTTCTCTTCTGTTGTGACATATGCTGCAGGTGCCTGCTCGTTTTTCGTATGTGGGTAACAACATTTAACTATGTATATATATTTCCAAATTGGTTTAACTGCCACCCGCCTGAATCTATTTAAAATCTTTTTTATTTTTATTTCAACCGCCCGACCCGACCCGCGGATAAAATCTAATTTTTTTTTATTTCATCCGCCCGATCCGCGGATAATCCGCGGACTCCGCGGTTGTGCCCGCAAACCGCGCATCTCTAATGCGCACTAATTGACTGAAAGAGCACGCACTTGCCGCGATGATGTCATGTTATCGACGGAAAAATGCATTTTTAGACCATATGATTTGCCTGAGCGGCTAGGAGACCCCGAGAGTAACAAGCGGTTGCCTTGTTGAATTTCCATTAAGAACAATAAATTATTTTTTAGTATAAGTTGGCTGGTTTCAAGAAATGTAATGCCGAGCGCATATCATTAAGTCAAGATAATGGCACTAGCATTTACTTCATTTAAGAATATTTTTCAACATATTGAGCAAAAAAGGTCTCTTTTTTTTTTTCTACCAAGAAAAGTGCACTTGTTATTAGTGAGAATATACTTATTTTAAGGTATTTTTGGGTTCATTGAGGTTAGATAATTTTACTTGTTTTGGAAAGTCTTGACAAGCCAAATTTGGCAGATAATTTTGCTTAGTTCAACTAAAATACCCCTAATTTTTGTATTTTTTTTTCTTGTTTTTGAACACTGACTTTTTGCAGTGCAAACAACTCCTTCTCAGACAAAAATCCCTAGTCACGCCAACCTGTCAAAGCGGGCCAAGCCAATGGTTGGCGGTGTCACTTCGGTAAGGGTCTTTGGAATACTTACGAATTTGGCTGATTCAAACCTTTATTGAAAATCACGGTCAGAAACCTTTATGAGCCACCTTGACACCGAAGCCGTCACGCAGGCACGTTATAAGGAACATATTAACATTGTCAACTGTTACTTCTGAGGTCCAACATGTCAAACTACTAAAGGAAATAAGGGAAATAAATAAAAAAAACTGTTCCAGGGTCAAACTGTTAACTGTAACAGATGCAGTGTTTCAAAGTATCATTTCTTAACTGTCATCCAAAGGAAACTTTAGAATACAAAACAGTCTGTTACAGGACACTGTTCTAACACTCGCAGGAAATAATGGACATACAAATAATCAAGGTTCAAGGTTTTATTGGTCACATGCAGAGTACACCACAGTGAAATGCCTTTTTCCATGCTCTTCAGATATTGCGTACAGTGGGATCCAAACACTACTTGCAGAATCTAATACACTAAATACAAAAAAATACACAAATTTGAATACCTCTGATGTACATTAATTACAAGACAATAAGTTGCACAAAGAGTCACAGTAGTTATGGTAGAAGTATCAGTACAAGTAGAAGTACAGTAGTCAAATACAGTACCAGTGCAATATCAAATAGTATAACAGTATATACAGTATATACAATATATACAGTATATACAGTATAGGAAGCAACAAATATTAGGGTGTCTACAGTTCTTTGGCAGTTGAGTAGTGACAGTAGTATGAACAAAGGTAATGGAACAGTATGACTTCTTTATACAGTTAATAATGGTAATACCTTTCCTTTCCTTTTAACAACACTCAATAAACGATTGGGAACTGAGGAAACTAATTGTTGAAGCTTTGTAAGTGTTTTTGTTTAATGGTAATACCATTATTAACTGTAACAAGCATTGTTTTAAGGGACATTTTAACATTTATCATTATCCAGCAGTTAAATCTATGACATCAGAACTAGATTACTTTCACATAGAATCTTGTTATACTCCCGTTTAGATGAAGAGTGACTCATAATCCTTCAAGGAAAATGGGGGTGGAATCAAGCTTCCTTTTGTGTCTTTCTCGCCATTACCAGGTCTAAATTGGCCGTCAAAGTGTACCAACTTGTCGGATTACATCCTCACCCTTTTACTATCAAGGTGAGAGGCATGATGTATGATCTAAGATGAACTTTCACGAGCACCGAGGCGAGGAAGCAGATCACTAGCCAATGATGTCAACTAGGGATACACAGACGGTTAGTAATACCGTTTAAATGTGTAATTATTGAAAAACCGTCATTTATTAACAGTGTTACTATCGGCGGTAACTAGTAATCTAACACGTTATTTTTTATATTCAGTAACTCAGTTACCGTTACTACATGATGCGTTACTGCGTTATTTTGCGTTATTTTTTATGTAGTATCGGCTAGAAACTGAGAAGATCTGAGTGTTGCAGCGCTGCTGAAGAGGCGACAAAAAAGAGGCGCGCCGCGCGCTGTCTGTGTGTACGTGTGTGTGTGTGTGTGTGTGTGTGTGTGTGTGTGTGTGTGGGAGGGGGCGTGTCTGTGTCTACTATCAAGACGTCATGGCGAACCCCGAAGCCGAGTTTCTTAAAATGGAGATATTTTCAGTACGTTTCTTTTATCGACCACAAAGAAAAGAACATTTTAGTTGAATGTAAGTTTCAAATCTGCTGAAACAGCTACAAAAACAACATGCTTTGACGAAGCTAGTAAAGAGACACTCCACCTCCAACAGCGGCTGGATTTTAATGAGGCACTGCACACTGAAGGTACACACACTCTGTCAATTCTCTTATACACTCTTTCATTTTAGACTTTTAGAGTGTTTGATTATCACATCACTCTAAATGTTTAGACTATAAAGTTCACAAACCTAAAGAGGGATACTAGTGGGCCAGGCTAATATTTCCTTTTCTCTAAACTAAGTGGGGAAATGTGTAGAGTGTTCTGGGCTTCAGACATGATTTTATTTCAGAATTCCTTGAGATAAAAAAACGCCTGGTTAGGCTTTATGTATGTAGTGTGTGCCTTTCTTGTTTTACAGCTATGTTGTTATTATGCTGTTTGTTACTTATGTATGTTAAGTTGCAGCTATTTAAAATAGTTTTGTCAATTTGTTCTGGTCTGAAACAAATTGGCCCTTTGAAACATATCTTTGTCTTTGTGTGTTGTATGTAGACCACATTGCTTAGCAGAGTTCAGTGATGCAAATGCATGTCAAGTTGATCAACAGATTGTATTATTCTCCAGTGCAATAACAGTACTAAAATGAAGGCTAAAAGGGCATTAAATGGGGCCTTAAAAAAATAAAAATAAAAATATAAGTAACTAAATAGTTACTTTTCACAGTAACGCATTACTTTTTGGTTTAAGTAACTGAGTTAGTAACTGAGTTACTTTTGAAATAAAGTAACTAGTAACAGTAACTAGTTACTGGTTTTCAGTAACTAACCCAACACTGTTTATTAATGCATTTTAGGCAACACTGCTTACTTCCTGGAAACGATATCGCCACCAGCGGCGTTTTGCTCGACAATACATGGCGCAAAGCAACTTCCAGGAGATTTTCCCTCGGAGTAAAAGTAGCCAAACGCTTCATTTCACTTTATTTCCCTCGCTTCACTTCCGTAGTGTAGAATCTTGGGGTGCGTTTAAGAGCCCGCTGCTCACACTAAAAGTATTCAGCGAAGGAAGAAAATATTTGATGTTGCTTTCATTTTCTCAACACTGCGTCCTCTCACCTGCTGTGACTGAGAGTTCATGAGGTGAGGAAACATGCTGCAGGCGATGTGTCGTGAACGTTGTCACAACTTGTTTATACAGTAAAGTCTTTAGTTTGTTTACTGGCATGATCACTTGTCCTTTATTTAACTGCTAACGTCGTCAGTGGTCAGATAACATCAACACTGGCTAAAATGTTTTGTCATCTCATCGAAATGAACACAGACTGAAGTATCAACACGCTGAGGTACGAAGATTGTGTAATAAATGCGAGAGGTATCACTCCTGTTTATTTGGCCAAACTGTTGCACTCAACTACATGGTGTTGTTGGGGAAGAACACATCTTGTTAATTAGATTTTATCTTCATTAGTCAAACTGCGTTGTGTTTTATATTGATATCAAAAAGTAAACACAATGTTTTTTTTATTACTATAAAAAACGACTTTAAAAAACATCCATGTGACATAGCATGTTGTTAATGTTTTATGGTGTATAGTTAATTCCTTTTTGACATATTTCTGCACATGTGCATAACTTGAAAAAATTTCTCTATTAAAATGTTAAAACAGAGATAAAGGCATCATGCAATGAGAAAAAGATGACACGTTGATACTATTAATGAACAAAAAAAAACATGTCTTTAAATATACAGATAATGTTTACCTCTAGCCTTTTTATTAGACATTACAAATTACATGATGGCGTCGCGTTCACACCCCAACACTGCTCATAATGAATAATCCTGATTAATAGTTGTGATTATTTTTTTGGCGATAACCGTGCAGCCCTATGTGTAAGACTAGATTTGATATGAACACTATTTTTTATCTATATCAGGGGTAGGGAACCTATGGCTCTAGAGTCAGGTGTGGCTCTTTTGATGACTGCATCTGGCTCTCAGATAAATCTCAGCTGACATTGCTTAACACGATAAGTACTGAATAATTCCGCTGGTAATCCCAGTGTTAAAGGGGAACATTATCACAATTTCAGAAAGGTTAAAACCATTAAAAATCAGTTCCCAGTGGCTTATTTTATTTTTCGAAGTTTTTTTCAAAATTTTACCCATCACGCAATATCCCTAAAAAAAGCTTCAAAGTGCCTGATTTTAACCATTGTTATATACACCCGTCCATTTTCCTGTGACGTCACATAGTGATGCCAACACAAACAAACATAGCGCATAGAACAGCAAGCCATAGCGACATTAGCTTGGATTCAGACTCGGACTTCAGCGGCTTAAGCGATTCAACAGATTACGCATGTATTGAAACGGATGGTTGTAGTGTGGAGGCAGGTAGCGAAAACGAAATTGAAGAAGAAACCGAAGCTATTGAGCCATATCGGTTTGAACCGTATGCAAGCGAAACTGACGAAAACGACACGACAGCCAGCGACACGGGAGAAAGCGAGGACGAATTCGGCGATCGCCTTCTAACCAACGATTGGTATGTGTTTGTTTGGCATTAAAGGAAACTAACAACTATGAACTAGGTTTACAGCATATGAAATACATTTGGCAACAACATGCACTTTGAGAGTGCAGACAGCCCAATTTTCATCAATTAATATATTCTGTAGACATACCCTCATCCGCGCTCTTTTCCTGAAAGCTGATCTGTCCAGCTTTGGAGTTGATGTCAGCAGGCCAGGGAAGCTAGGGTCGATGTGAGCCAAGACATCCAGGGGGTTTAGCTCGCTCGTCTGCGGGAACAAACTGCCGCCATTGCTTGCCGTGCTACCGAGGCCCTTTGTCCCTGAATTGCTCACACACTCCGGCAGATTCAACGGGGGTCTGGCGGCAGATTTTTTTGACTTTATCGTTGGAAATGCATCTGCTTTGAGTGTCGCAGGATATCCACACATTCTTGCCATCTCTGTCGTAGCATAGCTTTCGTCGGTAAAGTGTGCGGAACAAACGTCCAATTTCTTGCCACTTTCGCATCTTTGGGCCACTGGTGCAACTTGAATCCGTCCCTGTTCGTGTTGTTACACCCTCCGACAACACACCGACGAGGCATGATGTCTTCAAGGTACGGAAAACAGTCGAAAAAACGGAAAATAACAGAGCTGATTTGACTCGGTGTTTGAGAAAATGGCGGATTGCTTCCCGATGTGACGTCACGTTGTGACGTCATCGCTCCGAGAACGAATATTAGAAAGGCGTTTAATTCGCCAAAATTCACCCATTTAGAGTTCGGAAATCGGTTAAAAAATTATATGGTCTTTTTTCTGCAACATCAAGGTATATATTGACGCTTACATAGGTCTGGTGATGATGTTCCCCTTTAAAAATAACGTTCAGAATATAAAACATTCTCATGCATTTTAATCCATCAATCCGTTTTCTTCCGCACCTGTTCATTAATGGTAAGAAGTATTTTATTTATTATTGGTTAACTTCAGAATAACAATGTTATTAAAAAGAATAAGAGACTTATCGTACTCTAAAAATGTTGGTCTTACTTAAAAATGCACATATTTAGTTGTATTCAGTGTTAAAAAAATCCTTTATGGCTCTCACGGAAATACATTTTAAAATATTTGGCTTTCATGGCTCTCACAGCCAAAAAGGTTCCCGACCCCTGATCTATACGGACAAAAAGTGCAGTTACGTCTTATGGCCACCAGGTGCCATCTTTCACAATTCTTACATTCGTTTTATTTGTTTATCTCTTATGAGGTTCCATCTTGCACAATTTTCAACTTGTATTTATGTATGTTAATATTATGTTTCTGTCATGTCTGTGTTGATCATGTTTTTGTTTGGCCATGTGCTGTTTGGTTTTGGACTCTTTTTAGTTCCTGCTTTTCACTCCTTTGTCTTGTTTCCATGGTTACCCATTAGTTTCACCTGTTCCACGTTTGGACTCATTGTGCACTCTTGTTTGTCACCATAGCAACCCATTAGTTTTCACCTGTCATGTCACGCACCTGTTTTGAGTCACACACCTGTTGTTAATCATGTCTGTGTTATTTAAGCTTTTCATTTTCTGTTGTTCGTCCTGGTGTCATATCTTTTCTAACCCTGCTATCCTCTCGCATCAAGCCATGTTCACAGTCCCATGCCACAGTAAGTGTTTTTATTTCGTGTACACAGTTTCTGCCTTTGTGCAAGTTTTGATTTCATTCACCAAGTTTTTTACCTCCGCCATTGTGCGCGCCTTTTGTTTGCTTCTGTTTTGTAGTTTGTTAGTGTTTAAAATAAATCATGTACCCACCTTCAAGCCATGTCCGATCCAAGTTTACTTGCATCTCGGGAAAACAATCACTCCATAGTCCACGTCCTGACAGTTTCTGCCATACTACTTTGTTTATAATGGTTGTGTTGCTTTCATGTGCACATTCAATTTCTATTTCAAGTCCATGGAACAGTGTTGTTATTTAATGTTTCTTCTACAAAGAAAATCATTTTTGAATGTGTTGCTCTTTTGCTTGAGATTTCAGTATTGGCACTTTTTGGAAATGTTGAGCATGTCTAAAAATACCGCGATAGTGATGGAAACCGTGACAATTTTGGTCACAATAAACGTGATAAGAAATGTCCATACCGTGACCATACTTGCCAACCTTGAGACCTCCGAATTCGGGAGATTGGGGTGGGTGGGGGGCGCACCTATCAAATAAACAGTAATGAAAACACAGTTGTTCTACTAACTGTACTGTACTTGCTGCTTACTTGGAAAAAACAACAACTTACCTTTCACTATTTGAGTAGCCTTTGTTCTGCCATTTGTGTACTGGCGAGCGATCTCTGAATCCGGGAACATATCCTTCACGGATTTGTTGAAAACATCCGCAAATGAGATTGGGATGTTGCTTGCAACTATCAGCATAGCCATCTTTGTCTCGGCATATGTTACACCCTCGGGTCTCCATTTAGCAAGGTGGCCCATAATACTGCGTTGCCGCCGCCTTGTGCTTCTCTGACCGTTCATGAGTGACTATATCCATTTGGCCACCGTGTTCAATGGAGAAGTCTGATCTACAAAATTTGCAGGCAGCATACCCCTTCCCAGTGACGTGCGGTGAGGTTGATGGCTGGTGAGGCACTGACTTCATCACAGTCAGATTTACAAACATATGAACCCTAAAGAGTATCTTATTCACCATTTGATTGGCAGCAGTTAACGGGTTATGTTTAAAAGCTCATACCAGCATTCTTCCCTGCTTGGCACTCAGCATCAAGGTTTGGAATTGGGGGTTAAATCACCAAAAATGATTCCCAGGCGCGGCGCCGCTGCTGCCCACTGCTCCCCTCACCTCCCAGGGGGTGAACCAGGGGATGGGTCAAATGCAGAGGACAAATTTCCTTACACCCAGTGTGTGTGTGACAATCATTGCTACTTTAACTTAACTTTAACTTGACACATACAAACTGTAGCACACAAAAAAGCACATTTAATAAAAAAAACGTTATTATGGTCTTACCTTTACTTAGAAATTAAGTCCATGCGCCGCAACTAAAGCCCTCACTTAAACTTTCCACGTGCAAGATTGAATCTATTTAAAAAAGTGTAACCGGGGGTTTATAAATGTCGCCTATACTGTATGAAACTACAAAATAACAAACACGGAGGCTCCAGTTTACACGAGGATCATTTTATTTACCTTCTTTCAAAAACCTCTGCAACGTGACATCACTTCCGCTCTTAGCGCCTTCAAAATAAGAGCTCAAGGCATATACTGTATAACAGCGCATAACAGGAACTTAACATCACAAAGAGGAAAGCCCATGAAAATAGGTTACAAAAGTTATTTAATAAGAAGCCAAAAAGTGCAAAAACAATAATGTTCGTGTTGGAGGAGTTGTGAATTAGGTACACCTGCAGTCTGCAGGTGTATCTAATGTTGTGTCCCTGCAGTCATTCACAACTCCTCCAACACCAACATTATTGTTTTTGCACTTTTTGGCTTCTTATGAAATAATTTTTTAAAATAGATTCAATCTTGCACGTGGAAAGTTTAAGTGTGGGCTTTAGTTGATATAACAATTCTACGGCGGGGGTGCAGGAGGCGAGCCTCAGCCAGTGCGTCTTTTGCAGCCGTTTTATGATCGCTCAGCACAAGAAATACTTTACACACATACAGTTGTTGACAAAATACACTGTACATTATATACCTCAGCTAACTAAACTATGGAAATGTATAATATAATTCATATAGCAATACGGTCTCACTGCACAGCAGGCCAGCAGTTAGCCGAGTCATTGCGCAATCCATGTTGCGGCACTGAGTGACGTGCCTCAACTGGCTGCTGATCACCGCACCGTCTCTTCTCAGTATTTGAACGGCAAATGTGAAAATTCAGCGATTTTGAATAAAAATAATCTAAAACTGGTGAAGTTAAATGGAAAATAACTTTATAGTATAATCACTGGATACATATAACAATTAAATATATTTTTTTTCTTTTTACATTTTTTTTCTTTCCATGATGGCAGGTGAGGCCCTGCCTCACCTGCCTCTAGTGACTGCACGTCACTGCCCCTTCCCCTTCGAGCTGTCCTGGGTGAACTGAAATTCTTGTTTCCAATCATTTTGGAACTTGCAAGCGTACTTCTTCTTCTTACTCGTCGTCGCCATGACTGTCTCTTCTTCGTTCTTCTGCTTCGTCTCCTTCTTGTTGTGTGTGCAGTTGTGCACTCTCTAAAAGCCGCAGATGTTATAACGCGACTGGGCCGGCACGCTGTTTATATGGAGGAAAAGCGGATGTGACGACAGGCTGTCCTCACTCAGGTCTGCATGGACCTGGACGGTTGTTGTCCGGCTGGAAATCGGGAGAAATTCGGGAGAATGGTTGTCCCGGGAGATTTTCGAGAGAGGCACTGAAATTCGGGAGTCTCCCGGAAAATTTGGGAGGGTTGGTAAGTATGACCGTCCATCCATCCATCCATCCATCCATCTTCCTCCGCTTATCCGAGGTCGGGTCGCGGGGGCAGCAGCTTAAGCAGGGAAGCCCAGACTTCCCTCTCCCCAGCCACTTCGTCCAGCTCCTCCCGGGGGATCCCGAGGCGTTCCCAGGCCAGCCGGGAGAGATAGTCTTCCCAGCGTGTCCTGGGTCTTCCCCGTGGCCTCCTACCGGTCGGACGTGCCCGAAACACCTTCCTAGGGAGGCGTTCGGGTGGCATCCTGACCAGATGCCCGAACCACCTCATCTGGCTCCTCTCGATGTGGAGGAGCAGCGGCTTTACTTTGATCTCCCCCCGAATGACAGAGCTTCTCACCCTATCTCTAAGGGAGAGCCCCGCCACTCGGCGGAGGAAACTCATTTCAACACGTTTCCAGTGAGGGTTGGACTCCGCCAAGGCTGCCCTTTGTCACCGATTCTGTTCATAACCTTTATGGACAGAATTTCTAAGCGCAGTCAGGGCGTTGAGGGGATCTGGTTTGGTGGCTGCAGGATTAGGTCACTGCTATTTGCAGATGATGTGGTCCTGATGGCTTCCTCCGGCCAAGATCTTCAGCTCTCACTGGATCGGTTCGCAGCCGAGTGTGAAGCAACTGGGATGGGAATCAGCACCTCTAAGTTTGAGTCCATGGTTCTCTCCCGGAAAAGGGTGGAGTGCCATCTCCGGGTTGGGGAGGAGATCTTGCCCCAAGTGGAGGAGTTCAAGTACCTCGGAGTCTTGTTCACGAGTGAGGGAAGAGTGGATCGTGAGATCGACAGGCGGATCGGTGCGGCGTCTTCAGTAATGCGGACGCTGTATCGATCCGTTGTGGTGAAGAAGGAGCTGAGCCGGAAGGCAAAGCTCTCGATTTACCGGTCGATCTACGTTCCCATCCTCATTTTTGGTCATGAGCTTTGGGTTATGACCGAAAGGACAAGATCACGGGTACAAGCGGCCGAAATGAGCGGCCGAAAGTATGACCGTGACATTCCTAATGTCAACATAGCCACATAAGCTAGTGATCACGGCGCTGCTATAAATAGTTTGTCTGCGTTAGCGCTTATAATAACAATATCACTAATTCCAAAAAAAAGTGTAGTTCCCCTTCGAAAGTAGTTCAATAGCGTTGAAAATGGTGTCATGTACACTGCCCATTTATATCTTAGGTTTATTACCGTCCCTGGGGCACCCCTCTCTTGACCCATGCCGCCCAGCACCAAAGCCCCTTTAGCGCCATCCCTGGCAGACCACCGTGTGTACTCAGCTGCCGGCCGGTCTACCCCGGCGATAAAGCTGCGAATCCCGGCGAAGATCCGCCTGCCCTGCGCCCGGCCCCACTTGCCACCACGTCAGCATCCCAACAATGTTGAGAAACCCCCCCCCCATTGCCACCACCACCAACCAGCACTCTCCCGCCCCTCGGGCAAAGCGTCCACGCAAACACAACTTACTTTTTGACAAGTGCAGCTTTGCAAATGTGACAACACAAACCCATAAGTTAAGTGGGCCGCGGATATTTATACGCGTGTCCCGCTGTGCGTGACGAATGGATGCGTTCACTCAGAGTCCTCGTGTACACGACAAATGGCTGCAACAGTAGGTAGTCTGGGCAGGGGGGCGTCATGGTGTCGCATTTAGACACACAATGTCATTGATTCACTCGCGCCCTCTTTATTAGGACTGTTTTAGACGTTGGATGCAATATGTCTTGGCTTCCATCAATCATCTGCTCTAATAATAGTCCGCTGCGACATCACAGAGGCCGAGAGTCTAAAATCCAAAGCTACTGATTAAGTACTATTTATAGTTTCACCAATTATTTATTTCTCCCGCCGTCATTATTCTTTCCACAATCCAATTTTCCCAAGGGGCTTTGGCTTCTCAGACTACTTCACCATGAAATCCTAAAGGTTGGAAAACTGTAGTCTTGATCGTTAGACAGAATCTTGTCACGTATCAACAACTGAGGTGGTATCGGAGTCGTAACATAGGCTGAACAACACCCGATTAAAATGCAAATTTTAGCAATTAGCAATTCCTAAATTCTGTTTCTTATCTGCCAATTTTCAGATCCCGTGTGAATAAGGTTGCAGAGCAATTTTTCGAAAAATTCCCAGAAAGTTTTTGGTAAATTTTCATGTATAGTTCAATTGTGGAATTTAGTGTTATTGTCATGACTTGGACTATGGCTTGGTTTGTTCTCCCGAGGTGCAAGTGAATTGGACTGATCATGGCGTGAAGGTAAATACATGATTTATTTAACACTATAACTACAAAGAAAGGATCAAACAAAAAGCGCGCACAGGGGCGGAGGTACAAAACTAGACTATAAACACAAAACTTGCACAATGGCAGAAACTATGAACATTCAAACAAAACACTAACTGTGGCTTAATAAACAAAAACTTACTTGGCAAGGACATGAAGTGCGCAGAGGTGGACAGAGTGTGACATGGGTATGAATACGGGGATGTCGTCAGGACGAACAACAGAAAATGAAAAGCTTAAATAACACAGACATGATTAACGAAAACAGGTGCGTGACTCAAAACGTGAAACAGGTGCGTGACGTGACAGGTGAAAACTAATGGTTGCTATGGTGACAAACAAGAGTGCACAAAGAGTCCAAACGTGGAACAGGTGAAACTAATGGGTAATCATGCAAATAAGACAAGGGAGTGAAAAGCCAGAAACTAAACAAAACATGACTTAAAACAAAACATAATTACACAGACATGACAGTTATGTCTTAAAGTGTCTCAGAGTGTGCTTACTCCTGTCACGACGAGGGGGTTTTCGCAGCTTACTGCGAGGATTGTTCTCCCGGGATGCAATCGGACTTTTCCGGACAAAAGTAGCAGGTAGGAACATATTTTGTTGTGATCCGCTGCCCGGATCATGTTCTGTTTGGGTTTTTCGAGCCACTTGGGTTTTTCTGTTAGTTTTGGACTCCTCTAGTTCCTGATTGTGCACCTCTGAGTTGGTTTCCATAGCTACTTATTATTTTTACCTGCCGCTTGCGTTCTGGACGCGCACCTGTTTGCAATCACTGACATTATTTAAGCCTGCCTTTTCCAGTCAGCCGGTCTGGCTTCTTTATTTGCGTCACGCGACTGTTACGTGAGTTTTTACTTGTCTCCTAGTCCCTGCTAGTGATCTTAGTCTGTGCTAAGTTGTAGCCTTAGCTTCCGGTGCGCTCGGCACCTTATCCAGTCGGTTTGTTTTCTGTTTTGTACCTGTTTTTGTGTTGTTTTACTATTAAATCAAGTCCTTACCTGCAAGTCCTGTCCGGATTCGTCCTTTGCATCCTGGGAGAACATACCCCGCATCATCATGGGACCCGATCGTAACAATATTTATTATTAATCTAACTACACAGGACAAAAGACAGGAACTAAAACGAAAGGAAAGCTTGTCGATTGCACGAGAGGCTAAGGAACATAAAACTTAACGCAGGAAACATACGCTAACACTTAGACTGAACTATGGACATAGAAAACATACGCTAACACTTAGACTGAACTATGGACATAAAAAACAACTAACCAAACTGTGGCATAGAACGAACAAGACTTACTGCGGCATGAATGAAGCAATGGCATGAATTGAGCATGAAAAAAGAAATGTAGCCAGCCCGACTAACTGGCAAAGACAGGCTTGAATAATAGTCTCTTAATTAGAGCAAGTGCGTGTCCCGAACACATGAGGCAGGTGAAACTTATAAGTCGCCATGGTAACTACCGTATTTTTCGAACTGTGAGTCAGTTTTTTTCATAGTTTGGCCGGGGGTGCGACTTATACTCAGGCGCGACTTATGTGTGAAATGATTAACACATTATAATATTATTTATCTCATTCACGTAAGAGACTAGACGTATAAGATTTCGTGGGATTTAGCGATTAGGAGTGACAGATTGTTTGGTAAACGTATAGCATGTTCTATATGTTATAGTTATTTGAATGACTCTTACCATAATATGTTACGTTAACATACCAGTTGGTTATTTATGCCTCATATAACGTACACTTATTCAGCCTGTTGTTCACTATTCTTTATTTATTTTAAATTGCCTTTCAAATGTCTATTCTTGCTGTTGGCTTTTATCAAATACATTTCCCCCAAAAATGCGACTTATACTCCAGTGCGACTTATAAATGTTTTTTTTTCCTTCTTTGTTTTATGCATTTTCGGCCGGTGCGACTTATACTCCAGAGCGACTTATAGTCCGAAAAATACGGTAAACAAACAAGGGAGTGCAAACAGGAACTAAAAGAGTCCAAAACAAACAGAAAATGACAAAAACATAATCCAGACCACAGATCATGACAACTTCAGATGTGTCTGCGTGTGATTTTAAAATGTTATCCTGGTAAGTACCGTATTTTTCGGACTATAACTCGCAGTTTTTTTCATAGTTTGGCCTCTATACTCAGGAGCGACTTATGTGTGAAATGATTAACACATTATAATATTATTGATCTCATTCACGTAAGAGACTAGACGTATAAGATTTCATGGGATTTAGCGATTAGGAGTGACAGATTGTTTGGTAAACGTATAGCATGTTCTATATGTCATAGTTATTTGAATGACTCTTACCATAATATGTTACGTTAACATACCAGTTGGTTATTTATGCCTCATATAACGTACACTTATTCAGCCTGTTGTTCACTACTCTTTATTTATTTTAAGTTGCCTTTCAAATGTCTATTCTTGGTGTTGGCTTTTATCAAATACATTTCCCCACAAAATGCGACTTATATGTTTTTTTCCTTCTTTATTATGCATTTTCGGCCGGTGCGACTTACACTCCGAAAAATACGGTAATCCTCTTTTTTATAAAAAAAAATAAAAATCTTGGAATATCGTATATTTCGGACTCTCTCAAAAATCGACAGTGTGCTTGAGGTTGTGCTTACCAACCTCAAAGTAATATCTCAATATCCACTTCCAGGGTGAAAGTGTCAAAAAGAAAGGATGGACATTCATGTGATTTTAGTCTAAAAAGTGCAACAAAATGGAGACACCAAAAACTGAAGTAAACGCAGCATTCCAAAAGTTGTTGTTACCACCCGCCTCAGTCCGTGTGTGGCGTCTTTCCCACCGTGCTCTCCCCCCGTAGAGACGTCTCATCTCTCGAAACAACTTCTCATAACTCGCTAAAGCCTTAAAGCCTCCCGAGCGCAGGGATACTAAGATGTAGTGACTTGTGGCTTTGTGGTTTTGGCTCTCCTGCCTTCTTAATAACCCACACAGAAGAAGGAGAAGACACCCCGTGGCTAAGACCCAGAAATGTTTTAGAAGGGAAAAAAAAGGGATGTTTGACGTACGATCAGGACCTGACAGTTATTAATGAGGTCAGCTATCCTGCTTTTGGACTCAATTAAACTACTTCTGGAGTAGGTTTTTACGGTATACCGGTACTAGTATAGTATTGCGGTACTAATGAATAAAAAACGGTACTATACTCTGTTTGAAAAGTACCGGTTCCCCATTTTTTGGTTCTTTTTTTTTTTAACGGGCATGACGGTACGTCATCACGTCATGACATTGCTGGTTTTACGAGCAAAGGAGCATTTTCGGCAGCGCTCAATCACGGAGTACTTACAGGCAGACACAGTGTGTAGAAAGAAAAGGGAGAATAGACGCATTTTGGCGTAAAAAGTAACGATAAAGGTAAAGCTGTAACACTGAAACACCCTCAGGAAGAGGTGCTTTAAAACATGGCTAGCTAGCTAGCAGCTAACATCCATCCGCAGTCGGCAGTGTGTTAGCATCTTCTAAATCACTAATCCTCGCCTCTATGTCGACGAATAAAGTACGTTTCTTACAAGTATCATCCCTGCAGGACGAGGAATAGCTAAACATGCTTCACTACCACTAGACCACTGAGTGTGTAGGTGTAGACCCTGTCCACACGGGAACGTTTTTTGGTGGCAACGGTAAATTATTATTATTATCGCTCAGTGGCCTTGTGGTTAGAGTACAAACCCTGGCCGAGTCATACCAAAGACTATAAAAAATGGGACCCATTACCTCCCTGCTTGGCACTCAGCATCAAGGGTTGGAATTGCATTTTGCATTACCGTATTTTTCGGAGTATAAGTCTCTCTGGAGTATAAGTCGCACCGGCTGAAAATGCACAATAAAGAAGGAAAAAAATATATATAAGTCGCACTGGAGTATAAGTCGCATTTTTGGGGGAAATGTATTTGATAAAACCCAACACCAAGAATAGACATTCGAAAGGCAATTTAAAATAAATAAAGAATAGTGAACAACAGGCTGAATAAGTGTACGTTATATGAGGCATAAATAACCAACTGGTATGTTAACGTAACATATTATGGTAAGAGTCATTCAAATAACTATAACATATAGAACATGCTATACGTTTACCAAACAATCTGTCACTCCTAATCGCTAAATCCCATGAAATCTTATACGTCTAGTCTCTTACATGAATGAGATAAATAATATTATTTGATATTTTACGCTAATGTGTTAATCATTTCACACGTAAGTCGCTCCTTAGTATAGAGGCCAAACTATGAAAAAAACTGCGACTTATAGTCCGAAAAATACGGTACTTACCAGGATAACATTTTAAAATCACACGCAGACACATCTGAAGTTGTCATGATCTGTGGTCTGGATTATGTTTTTGTTATTTTCTGTTTGTTTTGGACTCTTTTAGTTCCTGTTTGCGCTCCCTTGTTTGTTTACCGTATTTTTCGGACTATAAGTCGCTCTGGTGTATAAGTCGCACCGACCGAAAATGCATAAAACAAAGAAGGAAAAAAACATTTATAAGTCGCACTGGAGTATAAGTCGCATTTTTTGGGGAAATGTATTTGATAAAAGCCAACACCAAGAATAGACATTTGAAAGGCAATTTAAAATGAATAAAGAATAGTGAACAACAGGCTGAATAAGTGTACGTTATATGAGGCATAAATAACCAACTGGTATGTTAACGTAACATATTATGGTAAGAGTCATTCAAATAACTATAACATATAGAACATGCTATACGTTTACCAAACAATCTGTCACTTCTAATCGCTAAATCCCATGAAATCTTATACGTCTAGTCTCTTACGTGAATGAGATAAATAATATTATTTGATATTTTACGCTAATGTGTTAATCATTTCACACATAAGTCGCTCCTGAGTATAGAGGCCAAACTATGAAAAAAACTGCGACTTATAGTCCGAAAAATACGGTACTTACCAGGATAACATTTTAAAATCACACGCAGACACATCTGGAGTTGTCATGATCTGTGGTCTGGATTATGTTTTTGTTATTTTCTGTTTGTTTTGGACTCTTTTAGTTCCTGTTTGCGCTCCCTTGTTTGTTTACCGTATTTTTCGGACTATAAGTCACTCTGGAGTATAAGTCGCACCGGCCGAAAATGCATAATAAAGAAGGAAAAAAACATTTATAAGTCGCACTGGAGTATAAGTCGCATTTTTTGGGGAAATGTATTTGATAAAAGCCAACACCAAGAATAGACATTTGAAAGGCAATTTAAAATAAATAAAGAATAGTGAACAACAGGCTGAATAAGTGTACGTTATATGAGGCATAAATAACCAACTGGTATGTTAACGTAACATATTATGGTAAGAGTCATTCAAATAACTATAACATATAGAACATGCTATACGTTTACCAAACAATCTGTCACTTCTAATCGCTAAATCCCATGAAATCTTATACGTCTAATCTCTTACGTGAATGAGATAAATAATATTATTTGATATTTTACGGTAATGTGTTAATAATTTCATACATAAGTTGCTCCTGAGTATAAGTCGCACCCCCGGCCAAACTATGAAAAAACTGCGACTTATAGTCCGAAAAATACGGTAATTAAATTAATTGTGTTGTTTTTTTTTTACCACAAAAACGCTAAAACAGTGGTTCTTAACCTGGGTTCGATGGAACCCTAGTGGTTCGGTGAGTCGGGCTCAGGGGTTCGGCGGAGGTCAAGACACACCCGACTCATCGTGTAAATACAAACTTCTCCTTATTGGCGTATTACGGATACGGCAACAGCTGAAGTCAGACTGATTTGCAGGTGTGTAATTTGTTGTGAGTTTATGCACTGTGTTGGTTTTGTTGTTTGAACAAGGTGATATTCGTGCACGCTTCATTTTATGCACCAGTAAAAAAAACATGGTAACACTTTAGTATGGGGAACATATTCACCATTAATTAGTTGCTTATTAACATGCAAATTAGTAACATATTGGCTCTTAACTAGTCATTATTAAGTACTTATTAATGCCTTATTCGGCATGGCCTTATTATAACCCTAATCCTCTAACCCTGACCCTATCCCTAACCAAATAACTCTAAATTAAGTCTTTATTACTTAGAATATGTTCCCCTAGTGTCCAAATAACTCTAAATTAAAAGCCTACTGAAATGCGATTTTCTTATTTAAACGGGGATAGCATGTCCATTCTATGTGTCATACTTGATCATTTCGCGATATTGCCATATTTCTGCTGAAAGGATTTAGTAGAGAACATCGACGATAAAGTTCGCAACTTATAAAAAAGCCTTGCCTGTACCGGAAGTAGCAGACGAGTAGCGTGACGTCACAGGTTGTGGAGCTCCTCACATCTGCACATTGTTTACAATCATGGCCACCAGCAGCGAGAGCGATTCGGACCGAGAAAGCGACGATTTCCCCATTAATTTGAGCGAGGATGAAAGATTCGTGGATGAGGAAAGTGAGAGTGAAGGACTAGAGGGCAGTGGGAGAAATTCAGATAGGGAAGATGCTGTGAGAGGCGGGTGGGACCTGATATTCAGCTGGGAATGACTAAAACAGTAAATAAACACAAGACATATATATACTCTATTAGGCACAACACAACCAGGCTTATATTTAATATGCCACAAATTAATCCCGCATAACAAACACCTCCCCCCTCCCGTCCATATAACCCGCCAATACAACTCAAACACCTGCACAACACACTCAATCCCACAGCCCAAAGTACCGTTCACCTCCCCAAAGTTCATACAGCACATATATTTTCCCAAAGTCCCCAAAGTTACGTACGTGACATGCACATAGCGGCACGCACGTACGGGCAAGCGATCAAATGTTTGGAAGCGTACTCACGGTACCGTGTCTGCGTATCCAACTCAAAGTCCTCCTGGTAAGAGTCTCTGTTGTCCCAGTTCTCCACAGGCCAATGATAAAGATTGACTGTCATCTTTCGGGAATATAAACAATGAAACACCGGCCGTGTTTGTGTTGCTAAAGTCGGCCGCAATACACCGCTTCCCACCTACAGCGTTCTTCTTTGCTGTCTCCATTGTTCATTGAACAAATTGCAAAATATTCACCAACACAGATGTCCAGAATACTGTGGAATTTTGCGATAAAACAGACGACTTAATAGTTGGCCACCATGCTGTCCCAAAATGTCCTCTACAATCCGCGACGTCACGCGCTGACGTCATCATACCGAGACGTTTTCAGCAGGATATGTCGCGTGAAATTTAAAATTGCACTTTAGTAAACTAATATTGGCATGTGTTGCAATGTTAAGATTTCATCATTGATGTATAAACTATCAGACTGCGTGGTCGGTAGTAGTGGGTTTCAGTAGGCCTTTAAGTCTTTGTTACTTAGAATATGTTCCCCATACTAAAGTGTTACCAAAAACATATAACTTTGTCTTGAATTTGAAAAAAAAAAAAACATTTTATTTTTCACTAAAGAAGGGTTCGGTGAATGCGCATATGAAACTGGTGGGGTTCGGTACCTCCAACAAGGTTAAGAACCACTGCGCTAAAACCTGCATGATATAAAGTTGGCTTTTAGGTTGGCGAAAACTCTCTCCCCTTGTCCAATAGAAATTGTTACCCTGCCTCCAGTAGAACGTGTTTACTTTAATGCCGCTGATATTTCAGTTCACAATGAATGTCTTGTTGTTCCACGCGGGAAGCCGGCCTGCCAACGTAGCGCTTTGTGTAAATGAAAGCAGAAAGCACACCAAGGTGACCGGTTTAGTTTTGATCCAACAAAACCAACTGTGAGGGGGGTCCAGCTGCCGTTTTGTGAACAGCCTGGGCTCCATAAATCTGCGTCCAGGGCGGGCGGGAGCGGGGAAAACACAGGGAGGGGAGGACTCGTTGGCCCTTAAGGCTGCTCCGCAGAGAACAAACATCCATAAACTAGATGGATTCTGTCAATAAGAAGCCTACAAAAGGGTTTCTTTGGAAATGAAGTTTTCAGCAGTAGAGCTCGCTAGCTGACGAGGGTCACAAAAAGATGCTTCCTAATCATAACAATGGTACATTTTTGACCATTTAATGTTGAATACATTACCAAAATGTATTACCTATTCAGTGGCCTTGTGGTTAGAGTGTCCGCCCTGAGTTGTTTTACAGTGTATGCAAAACAACATAATAATCAAATGCAGAGGCTATATATATATATATATATATATATATATATATATGTATGTATGTATGTATGTATGTATGTATGTATGTATGTATGTGTGTATATATATATATATATATATATGTATGTATGTATGTATGTATGTATGTATGTATGTATGTATGTATGCATGTATGTATGTATGTATATATATATATATATATATATATATATATGTATGTATGTATGTATGTATGTATGTATGTATGTATGTATATATATATATATATATATATATATATATATATATATATATATATATATATATACATATATATATATATATTAGGGATGTCCGATAATGGCTTTTTGCCAATATCCGATATTCCGATATTGTCCAACTCTTTAATTACCGATACCGATATCAACCGATACCGATATCAACCGATATATGCAGTCGTGGAATTAACACATTATTATGCCTAATTTGGACAACCAGGTATGGTGAAGATAAGGTACTTTTAAAAAAAATTAATAAAATAAGATAAAAAAATTAAAAACATTTTCTTGAATAAAAAAGAAAGTAAAACAATATAAAAACAGTTACATAGAAACTGGTAATTAATGAAAATGAGTAAAATTAAGTGTTAAAGGTTAGTACTATTAGTGGACCAGCAGCACGCACAATCATGTGTGCTTACGGACTGTATCCCTTGCAGACTGTATTGATATATATTGATATATAATGTAGGAACCACAATATTAATAACAGAAAGAAACAACCCTTTTGTGTGAATGAGTGTGAATGGGGGAGGGAGGTTTTTTGGGTTGGTGCACTAATTGTAAGTGTATCTTGTGTTTTTTATGTTGATTTAATAAAAAAAAACAAAAAAAAAACGATACCGATAATTTCCGATATTACATTTTACACATTTATCGGCCGATAATATCGGCAGGCCGATATTATTGGACATCTCTAATATATATATATATGGATGCCACCCGAGCGCCTCCCTAGGGAGGTGTTTAGGGCATGTCCGACCGGTAGGAGGCCACGAGGAAGACCCAGGACATGTTGGGAAGACTCTGTCTCCCGGCTGGCCTGGGAACGCCTCGGGATCCCTCGGGAGGAGCTGGACGAAGTGGCTGGGGAGAGGGAAGTCTGGGCTTCCCTGCTTAGGCTGCTGCCCCCGCGACCCGACCTCGGATAAGCGGAAGAAGATGGATGGATGGATATAGATATATATATATATATATATATATATATATATATAATATATATATATATATATATATATATATATATATATATATATATATATATATATATATATATATATATATATATATATATATATATATATATATATATACATATATATGTATATATATATATATATATATATATACATATATATGTATATATATAGTACAGGCCAAAACTTTGTACACACCTCCTCATTTAATGCGTTTTCTAAATTTTTATGACTATTTAGATTGTAGATTGTCACTGAAGGCATCAAAACTATGAATGAACACATGTGGAGTTATGTACTTAACAAAAAAAGGTGAAATAACTGAAAACATGTTTTATATTCTAGTTTCTTCAAAATAGCCACCCATTTGCTCTGATTACTGCTTTGCACACTCTTGGCATTCTCTCCATGAGCTTCAAGAGGTAGTCACCTGAAATGGTTTTCACTTCACAAGGTGTGCTTGAAGCTCATGGAGAGACTGCCAAGAGTGTGCAAAGCAGTAATCAGAGCAAAAGGGTGGCTATTTTGAAGAAACTAGAATATAAAACATGTTTTCAGTTATATCACCTTTTTTTGTTGAGTACAATAATTAAGTACAGTGACAATCTACAATGTAAATAGTCATGAAAATAAAGAAAACGCATTGAATGAGAAGGTGTGTTCAAACTTTTGGCCTGTACTGTATATATACATATATTTATATTCATATATTATTCACTGTTACAACCATAATTGCGATGTTGCACTCAATCAAAACGAGTTTGACACGCCTGGTCTAGAGTCTTCACCTAATTTTGGGGGGTTGGTTTGAATTGGCGCTGACACGGTTACCTAAATAAATACCTGAGCCCAGTCCAATTACAGCAGACAAGTGACTGTTAAAATCCAGCGTCAAAGTACCATTTGATTCTCAGTTCTCTCGGGTTGTAATGAAGCCGTACGTTTAAAGGCCTTTAAAGGCCGTAGGTTTGGGTTTGGTTTATGTGGAGGGGTCAGTTGAGACTTGGCAGCAAGCACTGGACTGGCCACTTGAAACTGCTTTTGTTATAATTTTCCAGCTAAACTAATCACTTTTTGAAGACTTTCCTATACCTCCAAACCTGTGAAATGTTGCAAATGTATGTCTTTTACGGAGGTCTCGGCCTTGAGCCTAAAAAAATGCACGGTCCCTTATACATTTTTTAAGCTCCTTTCACTAAGCATCATAAAAATCTGTTGACATGTTGAATGTGAGTAGTAAGAAAAGTCTCTGGAAGCCATGCTCAAAAACGCAATTTTGGGCTGAAACAGCCATTTCCTATTACACTAGCACAGGGGTCGGCAACCCAAAATGTTGAAAGGGCCATTTTGGTCCCAAAAAAAAACAAGCCGCAAAAAATGATATAATGAAGTCAACACATGATGTACGTGTCTGTATTAGTTATATTAGCCTACTACCAAAATGACTTTAAAAGTCTTATACAAGTGTTATAATGCCGACAACACATGATTTAAGTGTCTATATTAGCTATATTAGCCTACTTTTATTTTTACAAAATTGGAAAACATTAGTAAACATTCTCAGAGGATGAGATAACTCCTCTAAATGACTGTCTTGGAATGGCCAAAGGTATAGATGTGTGTGTCCAAGTTAAAGGAAATGGCGGGCTGTCTTCTTCTAATGAATTTATTAGAATCTATGCAAGCTGGGTAACGTTTGCTGTGGTCTGGAACAACATGGCACACAACTATCAGAAATGCAGCCAATATTACATACAGATAATACGTCATGAGAAATGCAGATACAAATTAAATACACAGAGGACATAGGAAATTAAATGAGCTCAAATACACCTACAAGTGAGGCATAATGATGCAATATGTACATAAAGCCAGCCTAAATAGCATTGTAGGAGCCTAAATGCTGTTTAAGTTCATTTACATTTTTATGGAAGGTGCTTTATGTTTATTCAGCCAAAATGGGACTATTTACTTTATTTGCATAATACGAAAATGTATATATTTGCATGCTTAGAATAATTATAAGGTACACTTTATTTGTAATTATTACATTTGTCTAAATTTGATGACGTAAGTGTTTGATTGCATATATGGCGGAAGGATCTGTGTGGTTGGTTGGTTTTTGGACACAGTGCATTATGGGTAATGGCAGTCAGGTGCGGGGGAATTGAGCCACACAGTTTTTTGACCTCACTCTTACTTTTTCTTAGTCTTGCTTTTTCTAACACCTACTGTAACAAACTCTCTTTATTTTTGCCATCCATTTGTTCCCACATCGTTATTGTTTTACGTTTTTGAATAATTAAGTGACAAGTAAACGATACAAAACGAAGAGGAGCGTCTGGAGTTTTTGTTGTTGCCGGAGCGAGGGAGAAAGTAGAGGAGCGTCAAGCTAAAGGCTTCATTAGGAATCTACAAGCATGTTCGCAACGATTAGCTTGCAGTCATGCAGTGACCAAATATGCTTGATAAACGCTCCACACAAGTCAATAACATCAACAAAGCTCACCTTTGTGCATTCACGCACAGTATAAAACATTTGGTGGACAAAATGAGACAAAGAAGGAGTGGCTTAAAATATGTATTTCTCTGGCATGTTGGAGAAAGTTATACATGTAAACAAAGTACGGTGAGTTCAAGGACCGCCAAAATGAGGACAAAACGACGCTCGCCAAATACTCTCATCAGAGAATCATGTTTAATATAAACAGTGGGATTTCTAACAATTAGGGAGGATTGTGTCATGTTGTCCTACAGAAACCCTATTAAAACAAAAATATATTTTCCCCCCCATCTTTTTCTATTTTCATACATCTGAGCCGCAGGTTGCAGACCCCTGCACTAGCACACCATTTGAAGCTATCGGCCCTAATCTACGCAAAAACCTCAGAATCAGAATCAGAATCAGAATCAGCTTTATTGTCATTACGCAAGGTAACGAGATTGAGGCCATTCCATACAGTGCGATGTGTGCATGCTAGAAAAACAATGTGCAAATATATAGAAATATAAAAAATGTAGAAGTGCAATGAATATGGTGTGAAATGAATATATACATGAAAAAAACAAAACAAAAACAGGGTGGTTGGTGGAATGGGTTATTGCACCGAAGAGAAGGCAGTTATGAGGGACAATGGGGCAGTCCGTTCAGGATGGTTATGGCCCTGGGGAAGAAGCTGTTCTTTAGCCTGTTTGTTTTGGTTTTAATGCACAGTCCATGTTAAAGAACATAGCTGGAAGTGTTCATTTGAACAGACCACACAGTTACTCCCTTTTCCCTTGCAGCGCTAAGGTCGAAAAACAGAAGTTGAACTGGAAGAATTAGGGAATGAGGTGTTATTACGGTTTCATGTTTGCTGGCTCAAAGAGGAACATCGACAAAGAGATGGAAGTCACAGCATGGAGCTAAAAACGTTTATTGATATGCTTTGCTAAACATGATACGTTCAGCCTTGGCACGGGCAAATAAAGCACACAATCTCCATTTTTGCAGCAGGATTTAATGGTCCCTCAAGTGCAATACTACAATCTCATTGATTGATTGATTATAAAAATGTATTAGTAGATTGCACAGTACAGTACATATTCCGTACAATTGACCGCTAAATGGTAACACCCCAATAAGTTGTTCAACTTGTTTAAGTCGGGGTCCACGTTAATCAATTGATGGTACAAATATATACTATCATCATGATACAGTCATCACACAAGTTAATCATCAGAGTATATACATTGAATTATTTACATTATTTTCAATCCGGGGGTTGGGATGTGGAGAGGTTTGGTTGATATCAGCACTTCAGTCATCAACAATAATATAATCAGAGAAATGGACATTGGAACAGTGTAGGTCTGACTTGGTAGGATATGTACAGCGAGCAGTGAACATAGTGAGTTCAGAAAGCATAAGAACAAGTATATACATTTGATTATTTACATTTGATTATTTACAATCCGGGGAGGTGGTATGTGGTGGGGGGAGGGGGTTAGGCCAGGGTTGTAGTTGCCTGGAGGTGTTGTTTTAGTGCAATTTTGAAGGAGGATAGAGATGCACTTTCTTTTACACCTCAGTACTTAGGGTTCGCTATTTAGAAGGTGCCGACGTTACCCTCAAGAATGTAAAGCTCGGAGGCTACTCAACGAACAAATAATTTTAACGTGTAATGCTAAAGATGAAATCTTAAGAAACACATGCCCAAATCAAATCAAATCAAATCAACTTTATTTATAAAGCACATTTAAAATTTACCACAGGAGTAGCCAAAGTGCTGTACAATGGGCAGGTTAAAAGATAAAACGAGTACCGAGCAAACACAACGCAACACAAACAGAACACGATAAAAAATAAATAAATAAAATAGAATAAATAAAAACATAAAAACAGGTTCACAGCAGGTGTATTATGGGGCGCCATTGCAGGATGGATATCACTCAGTGTTAAAAGCCATGGAATAAAAAAGTATGTTTTTAAGAGAGATTTAAAAACAGGAAGAGAGGAGGCGTGTCTAACACTCAGAGGTAGGTCGTTCCAGAGCTTGGGAGCAGCAACGGCGAAAGCTCTGTCACCTCTAAGCTTCAGCCTTGTGTCAGGGACCGTCAACAGCAGCTGATCGGCTGATCTTAAGGATCTTGAGAAATTAATCCACGCCTTTATCTCGACTCGTCTTGACTACTGGGCGGCATTGCGTAGTGGGTAGAGCAACCGTGCCAGAAACCTGAGGGTTGCAGGTTCGCTCCCTGCCTCTTACCATTCAAAAAAAATCGCTGCCGTTGTGTCCTTGGGCGGGACACTTCACCCTTTGCCCCCGGTGCCACTCACACCGGTGAATGGAATGATGAATGTTGGTCGGAGGGGCCGTTGGCGCAAATTGCAGCCACGCTTCCGTCAGTCTACCCCAGGGCAGCTGTGGCTATGAAAGTAGCTTACCACCACCAGGTGTGAATGAATGATGGGTTCTACATGTAAAGCGACTTTGGGTACTTAGAAAAGCGCTATATAAATCCCAGGTATTATTAGGTATTATTACTGTAATGCCCTGTATGTTGGCATTAGCCAGGCCTCCCTCGCCCGCCTGCAGCTCGTGCAGAACTCTGCTGCTCGTCTGCTAACACAGACCCGCAGACGTGAGCACATCACCCCTATTTTAGCGTCCCTTCACTGGCTCCCTGTGCGTTATCGAATCAATTTTAAACTCCTTTTATTTGTTTTTAAATGTCTAAACAACCTCGCGCCAACCTATCTCTCCGACCTCCTTCAGCCTTACTGCCCCACCCAAAGGTGTTGACAATGTAACCCAACAATTTTACATCACAATGACACACTTTTGATTGGACCACGTCCATATTACTTTTAGTTCGGAAACTCCTAGCATAAGTCGTACGATTTAGAATTTAATTTTTTCAAAACCGAAAATGTAAGACTGGAACCAATGGAAGGCTACCGTATTTTTCGGACTATAAGTCTCAGTTTTTTTTTAATAGATGCGACTTATACTCAGGAGCGACTTATGTGTGAAATGATTAACACATTAGCGTAAAATATCAAATAATATTATTTATCTCATTCACGTAAGAGACTAGACCAGGGGTCGGCAACCCGCGGCTCTAGAGCCGCATCTTTCGCGCCGCCCTAATGGCTCTCTGGAGCTTTTTCAAAAATGTATGAAAAATAGAAAAATAAATGTTTTGTTTTAATATGGTTTCTGTAGGAGGACAAACATGACACAAACCTCCCTAATTGTTATAAAGCACACTGTTTGTATTAAGCATGCTTCACTGATTCGAGTATTTGGCGAGCGCCGTTTTGTCCTACTAATTTTGGCGGTCCTTGAACTCACCTTAGTTTGTTTACATGTACAACTTTCTAGGACGTGTTTTATGCCACTTCTTTTTCTGTCTCATTTTGTCCACTAAACTTTTAATGTTGTGCATGAAAGGTGAGTTTTGTTGATGTTATTGACTTGTTGGAGTGCTAATCAGACATATTTGGTCACTGCATGACTGCAAGCTAATCGATGCTAACATGCTATTGAGGCTAGCTATATGTATATATTGCATCATTATGCCTCATTTGTAGCTATATTTGAGGTTATTTAGTTTCCTTTAAGTCCTCTTGATTCAATTTATATCTCATGACACACTATCTGTATGTAATATGGCTTTTAATTTTTTGCGGCTCCAGACAGATTTGTTTTTGTATTTTTGGTCCAATATGGCTCCTTCAACATTTTGGGTTGCCGACCCCTGGACTAGACGTATAAGATTTCATGGGATTTAGCGATTAGGAGTGACAGATTGTTTGGTAAACATATAGCATGTTCTATATGTTATAGTTATTTGAATGACTCTTACCATAATATGTTACGTTAACATACCAGTTGGTTAATTATGCCTCATATAACGTACACTTATTCAGCCTGTTGTTCACTATTCTTTATTTATTTTAAATTGCCTTTCAAATGTCTATTCTTGGTGTTTGCTTTTATCAAATACATTTCCCCCAAAAATGCGACTTATACTCCAGTGCGACTTATATATGTTTTTTTCCTTCTTTATTATGCATTTTCGGCCGGTGCGACTTATACTCCGGTGCAACTTATAGTCCGAAAAATGCGGTATTTGTTGACCAAACAATGTTAGCATGTCATCATCGGCGGTCACTCGAAGCGAGTATGACGATCCTCCTGGTAGGGTTGTATCCCCTTATGGACGATGCCTGTGCATGACTTTGTTTAACGTGGGGAGACTGGTGCAAAGACAGTCACCACACGATCCTTGACAGATCCGGGTCAGGGTCCAAGGGCATGGATTTCAAGACGACTGGGGACCCTTTTCTGCTGCAGCCTTCTTCCGCTCCATAGGGTTAGCAGTCATCCTCCGCCTGTTCCACCGTTGAGGTCTTGGGCTGTTATTTCCCCATAACTGGGCCCACATAGATGTACCTTCTTCCGCCATCACAGCCGTTGTGGTAGTTCTTACATCTACCGTCTTCCGCCTGCTCTGCCGTTGAGGTCTTCACCGTATCCCTGGTTAGGGGGCAGTCAGGTACCAGGCCTTTGCCAAGGGCCACCTGGGGTAACAGTTGTAACGGGGTTAACCTCCTAGTGCCCCAAGACCCCATAGAGGAGCCTCCACTGCCGGATGCACTTTAACGTCATGCCCAGGACATGTTAGCATGTACCGCTAAATAAAAACAGTGACTATAGGAACCGTTCAGAAAGGTTGACAATGGTAGTTCCTAAAGGTGGGGGAAATAATCGATTTTTAGATGCATCGCAATTCGGACATGGATGATTATATAATCAATTAGTAGATATCAATAATCAATTTATTTATTGTAAATACAGTAATGCCCACAGTTCTAAAATGCGGCTGACTGCAGAGAGCCACCTCTTCGAGAGATCCGACCAGCTCCTTTACTATCGGGCGCTCATGGTCAGAGGTGGGTAGTAACGCGCTACATTTACTCCGTTACATCTACTTGAGTAACTTTTGGGATAAATTGTACTTCTAAGAGTAGTTTTAATGCAACATACTTTTACTTTTACTTGAGTATATTTATAGAGAAGAAACGCTACTTTTACTCCGCTACTTTTATCTACATTCAGCTCGCTACTCGTTACTAATTTTGATCGATCTGTTAATGTACGCTTTGTTTGTTTTGGTCTGTCAGACAGACCTTCATAGTGCCTGCGTTTCAACAAATGCAGTCACTGGTGACGTTCACTCCGTTCCACCAATCAGATGCAGTCACTGGTGACGTTGGAGCAATCAAACAGAGCCAGGTGGTCACATGACCTGACTTAAACAAGTTGAAAAACTTATTGGGGTGTTACCATTTAGTGGTCAATTGTACGGGATATGTATTGTACTGTGCAATCTACTAATAAAAGTTCCAATC
Source organism: Nerophis lumbriciformis (assembly GCF_033978685.3). Lineage (NCBI taxonomy): Eukaryota > Metazoa > Chordata > Actinopteri > Syngnathiformes > Syngnathidae > Nerophis > Nerophis lumbriciformis. The sequence continues at coordinate 40,929,107 of NC_084560.2, forward strand.
AATCAATTTTTTTTTATTTCAACCGTACATCCCGTCAAAAGCCTAAAGACTGACTGCACAGTTCCTGTCTTCACAATAAAAGTGCCGCTCCATCGCGCCTGCGCTTTCAAAATAAGAGTCTCCGAAAGCCAGCGCAAACAAGCTAGCAAGCTAGCAAGCTACGGAGTTTGCCGCCAATGTATTTCTTGTAAAGTGTATAAAAACGAATATGGAAGCTGGACGAATAAGAAGCCAAAAACCAACCACTTTCATGTGGTATTAGACAGAAAGGAGGAACTTTTTTTCTCCTCCATTTGAAAACGTGGACGTTATCATCACTGCTGTCTGATTCCAATCAATGCAAGTCATCAGAATCAGGTAATACACCAACTTATATTCTTGTTTTCATGAAAGAAAGGAATCTATATGTGTTAAACATGCATGTATATTCATTAAAACACCTTTAACATGTAAACAAAAACGGCTAAATAAATAAATATAAATTATATACTGTATATATCAATGTATGTATATATATATATATATATATATATATATGTGTGTGTGTATATATATATATATATATATATATATATATATGTGTGTGTGTGTGTGTGTATATGTTACTCATCAGTTACTCAGTACTTGAGTAGTTTTTTCACATACTTTTTACTTTTACTCAAGTAAATATTTGGGTGACTACTCCTTACTTTTACTTGAGTAATAAATCTCTAAAGTAACAGTACTCTTACTTGAGTACAATTTCTGGCTACTCTACCCACCTCTGCTCATGGTCCAGTTTTGCACACATTTTTATTAATTTAATAAATGTAGGAATTAATTTAACTGTTTATTTTTGTTTTTAATTCAAGTGATAAATGCTTATTCAATGAAATGAAATGAAATGTAGGACTGCATCAATAAACATCACAGGTGTCAAACTCAAGGCCCGGGGGCCAGATCTGTCGAGTAGCGAGCTGAATGTAGATAAATGGAGCGGAGTAAAAGTAGGGTTTATTCTCCATAAATATACTCAAGTAAAAGTAAAAGTATGTTGCATTAAAACTACTCTTAGAAGTACAATTTATCCCAAAAGTTACTCAAGTAGATGTAATCAGAGGGTTGCTGGTTACTGGGGTTCAATCCCCACCTTCTACCATCCTAGTCACGTCCGTTGTGTCCTTGGGCAAGACACTTCACCCTTGCTCCTGATGGCTGCTGGTTAGCGCCTTGCATGGCAGCTCCCACCATCAGTGTGTGAATGTGTGTGTGAATGGGTGAATGTGCTTTGAGTACCTTGAAGGTAGAAAAGCACTATACAAGTATAACCCATTTATTATTTATTTATTTACCTCTGATCATGGCACCCACCTGTTCCCAATTAGCCTGTTCACCAGTGGGTTGTTCCAAATAAGTGTTTGATGGGCATTCCTCAACTTCCTCCGTATTTTTTTCCACTTGTGCCAGGTTTTTTGAAACATGTTGCAGGCATCAATTTCCAAATGAGCTCATATTTACAAAAAATGTAGTTTTCCAAAATTTTGTTTTTCAGTTGGAACATTAAATACCTTGCATTTGCAGTTTATTCAATTGAATATAAGTTGAAAAGGATTTGAAAATCATTGTATTCTCTTTTTATTTACCATTTACCCAATGTTCCAACTTCACTGCTTTTGGGTTTTGCACTAATTTTATTACTTTAAACCTGAGTCTTTATGCCCCTTGACCTCTGGAGTCTAGGTCCTAGACACACACCCCCCACCACCACCGCTAATTTACAACACATTGCCTATTAGCAGAGCTAACTGCAGGCTGCCTTTTTACGTGAATACAATCTCCAAGAGGACGGTAAAAATCTGTGGGGTCGGTACAAAAAGAAAAAGACCCCCTCCATGAATACATGTGCCAATATTCTGTTTCACTTTTTGTCGGGGAGTGCAATTTGTTTAGTGAAAAAAAGTCCTTTCCCGCAGAGAGGAAAGGGTCTGGCCTGCAGGCTGTTTGCGCATGGCTTAGGTTTCTCTTTGCAATAAAAGCACGGACATGTGCGTCTACGTGTGCGCAGCATGTGGGCGTACAGGACAGGGGGTGGCGGCGGCGGCGTCTGAGAAAGGCAACGACAGGTTGGACGATCCATCAAACGTAAACACAAATTCCATCAATTTTCAGATTTCGCCCCCCATTTTCTTGAATTGGATTAAGTAAAAATGGCGGGGCCTCACCTGCACCCCCGCCGTAGAATGCACGGCAACCCCTGACGGGAGTGTTATATCAACTAAAGCCCACACTTAAACTTTCCACGTGCAAGATTGAATCTATTTAAAAAAGTTATTTCATAAGAAGCCAAAAAGTGCAAAAACAATAATGTTCGTGTTGGAGGAGTTGTGAATGACTGCAGGGCCACAACATTAGGTACACCTGCAGACTGCAGGTGTAAAATTCACAACTCCTCCAACACAAACATTATTGTTTTTGCACTTTTTGGCTTCTTATTAAATAACTTTTGTAACCTATTTTTATGGGCTTTCCTCTTTGTGATGTTAAGTTCCTGTTATGCGCTGTTATACAGTATATGCCTTGAGCTCTTATTTTGAAGGCGCTCAGAGCGGAAGTGATGACACGTTGGAGTGGAGCGGAAGTTTTTGAAAGAAGGTAAATAAAGTGGTCCTCGTGTAAACTGGAGCCTCCGTGTTTGTTATTTTGTAGTTTCATACAGTATAGGCGACATTTATAAACCCTCGGTTACACTTTTTTAAATAGATTCAATCTTGCACGAGGAAAGTTGAAGTGAGGGCTTTAGTTGATATAACATTCTCGTCAGGGGGTGCATTAATCCAGCACAACAGCAGCTCATGGACTTATTTTATAAGTAAAGGTAAGACCATAATAACGTTTTTTTAATTAAATGTGCTTTTTTGTGTGCTACAGTTTGTATGTGTAAAGTTAAAGTTAAGTTAAAGTAGCAATGATTATCACACACACACACTAGGTGTAATGAAATTTGTCCTCTGCATTTGACCCATCCCCTTGATCACCCCCTGGGAGGTGAGGGGAGCAGTGGGCAGCAGCGGCGCCGCACCCGGGAATAATTTTTGGTGATTTAACCCCCAATTCCAAGCCTTGATGCTGAGTGCCAAGCAGGGAAGAATGCTGGTATGAGCTTTTAAACATAACCCGTTAACTGCTGCCAATCAAATGGTGAATAAGATACTCTTTAGGGTTCATATGTTTGTAAATCTGACTGTGATGAAGTCAGTGCCTCACCAGCCATCAACCTCACCGCACGTCACTGATCTGTATCATGAATCAATTTAAGTGGACCCCGACTTAAACAAGTTGGAAAACGTATTGGGGTGTTACCATTTAGTGGTCAATTGTACGGAATATGTACTGTACTGTGCAATCTACTAATACAAGTTTCAATCAATCAATCAAAAACAAGGTTTTCCAAAATAAGAGAACAACTTGAAGTCCAGTTATGGAAAAAAATGCCAACACGGCACTGCCATATTTATTATTGAGGTCACAAAGTGCATAATTTTTTTAACATGCCTCAAAACAGCAGCTTGGAATTTGGGACATGCTCTCCCTGAGATAATCCTGATACCCACTACAACTATGGGAAATACTATACTTTGACTTTCACAAAGTGCATTATTATTATTTTTTTTTTTTTTAAACATGCCTCGAAACAACAGCTACAAAAACAATGAAGGCACACAGCTTCAGTCCAGAGTATACTAGACTACGTCCGTTTTTTACCGGATATGCACCGCTCCGTACAACGGCGTTTTAAAAAGTCATTAATTTTACTTTTTGAAACCGATACCGATAATTTCCGATATTACATTTTAAAGCATTTATCGGCCGATAATATCGGACATCTCTATTGGAGACACAGATCAGCACAGCTTATTAGCATTAAAGCCACACACACACACACACACACACACACACACACACACATACTCATTCGAGTATTTGGCGAGCGGCGTTTTGTCCCACTAATTTTGGCGGTCCTTGAACTCACCGTAGTTTGTTTACATGTATAACTTTCTAGGACGTGTTTTATGCCACTTCTTTTTCTGTCTCATTTTGTCCACCAAACTTTTAACGTTGTGCATGGATGCACAAAGGTGAGTTTTGTTGATGTTATTGACTTGTGTGGAGTGCTAATCGGGCATATTTGGTCACTGCATGACTGCAAGCTAATCGATGCTAACATGCTATTTGGGCTAGCTATATGTACATATTGCATCATTATGCCTCATTTGTAGCTATATTTGAGCTCATTTAGTTTCCTTTAAGTCCTCTTATTTCAATTTATATCTCATGACACACTATCTGTATGTAATATGGCTTTTAATTTTTTTTGCGGCTCCAGACAGATTTGTTTTTGTATTTTTGGTCCAATATGGCTCTTTCAACATTTTGGGTTGCCGACCCCTGTCTTAGACCCTATGTGTTTTAGTCAAGGCCCGCGAATGGATGATCTGTGGCCTCCAGGATGATATTTGATTAGTATTAGAACCGGCCCGCAGGCCACAGCCGCCTGCTGCTGTTTTGCACTCACCAATACTCCATCAGTGTTGGCGGTAGGAATTTTCGAAATGGGGTCCTAGGGAACCCATCAAGTCATAAAAATGGAGTCCCACAGTAAATTTTTGAGGTCCCACTTTTTTGTAAGCTTTTTGAAAACAAATGCATTATCCTGTTATATCGCACATTCTATATACTCAGTGGCCTAGTGGTTAGAGTGTCCGCCCTGAGTTCAAACCCCGTTACCAAAGACTATAAAAATAGGAGCCATTACCTCCCTGCTTGGCACTCAGCATCAAAGGTTGGAATTGGGTGTTAAATCACCAAAAATGATTCCCGGGCGCGGCCACCGCTGCTGCTCACTGCTCCCCTCACCTCCCAGGGGGTGATCAAGGATGATTGGTCAAATGCAGAGAATCATTTCGCCACACCTAGTGTGTGACAATCATTGGTACTTTGTTGCTCAAATTTGATGACCTTGTTAAATATAATACATTAATAATCTTATATAAAGCATTTAACAAATTATTGCCGCCTAATCTACAGCGTTTTTTTTATAAGACGAGTGCAGGCTCATAATTTGTGAGGCTTTGGATATTTCTTATTGTCGAGAGCTCAAACCACTCGTAAACGTTTTTGTGTGTCTGTATGCGGAGTAAAACTATGGAACAAACTGGACTTACAACACAAGCAATGCCAAACAATTAATGGATTTAAACTATTATACAAACATGGGGTCTGGTTCAAATATAAAGATGAGGGTCTTTAATTTGACCTGCTGTTGTACTCTGTCTCAAAGTGTTAACATGTGCTCAATGTTTCCTTACCATTATTGCTATGTTGTCTATTGCCAATGTTGGTATATTCATTATTCCTATATTGTTGATACAAATGATTGTTACAGTGTAATAATTATTGTTACCTGTGGTAATGCCACTATGATACAACACGTGTATTATAATCAGACGTGGGTAGTAACGCGCTACATTTACTCCGTTACATCTACTTGAATAACTTTTGTGATAAATTGTATTTCTAAGAGTAGTTTTAATGCAACATACTTTTACTTTTACTTAAGTATATTTATAGAGAAGGAACGCTACTTTTACTCCGCTACTTTTATCTACATTCAGCTCGCTACTCGCTACTAATTTTTATCGATCTGTTAATGCACGCTATGTTTGTTTTGGTTTGTCAGACAGACCTTCAAAGTGCCTGCCTTACTGGTGACGTTTCACTTCGTTCCACCAATCAGATGCAGTCACTGGGGACGTTGGACCAATCAAACAGAGCCAGGTGGTCACATGACCTGACTTAAACAAGTTGAAAAACTTATTGGGGTGTTACCATTTAGTGGTCAATTGTACGGAATGTGTACTGTACTGTGCAATCTAATAATAAAAGTTCCAATCAATCAATCAAAAGTGTGAAGGAAAAAATATACTTTTTTATTTCAACCGTACATCCCGTCAAAAGCCTAAAGACTGATCGCACATGAGGACGTTCCTGTCTTCACAATAAAAGTGCCGCTCCATCGCGCCTGCGCTTTCAAAACAAGAGTCTCCGAAAGCCAGCGCAAACAAGCTAGCAAGCTACGGAGTTTGACGCCAATATATTTCTTGTAAAGTGTATAAAAACGAATATGGAAGCTGGACAAATAAGATGCCAAAAACCCACCACTTTCATGTGGTATTAGACAGAAAGGAGGAACTTTTCTTCTCCTCCATTTGAAAACGTGGACATTATCATCACTACTGTCTGACTACAATCAACGCAAGTCATCAGAATCAGGTAATACACCAACTTATATTCTTGTCTTCATGAAAGAAAGGAATCTATATGTTAAACATGCATGTATATTCATTAAAATACCTTTAACATGTAAACAAAAACAGCAAAATAAATACATATAAATGATATACTGTATATATCAATGTATATGTATGTATATATATATATATATATACAGTGTGTATGTATATATATATATATATATATATATATATATATATATATATATATATATATATATATATATATATATATATATATATATATATATATATATATATATGATATGAGTGTGTATGTTACTCATCAGTTACTCAGTACTTGAGTAGTTTTTTCACAACATACTTTTTACTTTTACTCAAGTAAATATTTGGGTGACTACTCTTTACTTTTACTTGAGTAATAAATCTCTAAAGTAACAGTACTCTTACTTGAGTACAATTTCTGGCTACTCTACCCACCTCTGATTATAATCCTTGAACAAAGTAAGAGTGAAACTCATGTGAATAATCACTGAATGGAGAACTGGGGGTGGGATTAAATAAATTATCTTCTTCCCACTCCCTTTCAGGCAAAACTGGACAATCATGCATTACATACTATACATTACTTTTTGCACTATATTAATTTATATTATTATGTGTTCTCAATTTGTACTTTTTTTTTTTTATGATTTTTTTTTTTATGTCATTGCCTGAAATAAATAAATAAATGAAAAAAACAAAACATTGGTACTTTAACATAAATTCATTGTGTTTTGGAAAAAGGTTGTCATAAACGTTACTTAATTCATAAAAAAAAAATACACAAGAAAACACTTTTTTATGCATATTATAAACATTCATTCACTTTCTTCTTTCCTTCATGGATCTAAACTTTACCGCTTTTTTCTATATTTTTATTGTAATATTTTCAGAACGTGTTTGTTCTATTTTTGGCCAAAGTAAGACAAAGAAAACAATCTGAAGTTGTCTTTATTTTTTTAGTTTTAATGCCATGATTTTAATAGTCCGGCCCGCGTGTGCACAGATGTTCCTCCATGCGGCCAGAGGTGGGTAGAGTAGCCAGAAATTGTACTCAAGTAAAAGTACTAGTACTTTATATTAAAATAGCAATAAGCAAATTCAGAGCCAGGAATATCTGTTAAGCAACTAAAACAATAATATATATTAAATAATAATACATTAACATAAAAAAAAAATTAAGCCAAATTGAACCACAATAACTTAACAGCACCATAGGTTCAGTAGGCAGAGATTACAAAGGAAAATAACAAGTTAGCCTTTACGCAAACCATAAACTGATAGGTGTGGGCTGCACCTGGGAACACACTGTGCACTTCTGATAGGTGTTTGTATGCATGCGTGAGTGTGTGTGCGACAGTGCGTGTGAGTGTGTGTGTCTCTATCTGTCTATGAAGCTGCAGTGCGTTAATAAATGTCCCCACACGATGTACATTTGACAGTGATTCGTAGCAGGGAAGCTAACATAAGCCTACGGTGACAGCCAAAATATCTACTAACGTTACTTACCGCCATGTGCTTCCTCAAATTTGACGTTGAGTTCATGTAAGCTTAAGCTTGTTGTTTGCCGCTGAAACTTTATGTGCAGTTAATCATGTGACCGCCTGGCTCTGTTTGATTGGTGAAACAGATTGGTGAAATGGAGTCAAACGTCACCAGTGACTGCCTTTGATTGGTGAAACGGAGTCAAACGTCACCAGTGACTGCCTTTGATTGGTGAAACGGAGTCAAACGTCACCAGTGACTGCCTTTGATTGGTGAAAAAGAGTCAAACGTCACCAGTGACTGCATTTGATTGGTGAAACGGAGTCAAACGTCACCAGTGACTGCCTTTGATTGGTGAAACGGAGTCAAACGTCACCAGTGACTGCCTTTGATTGGTGAAACGGAGTCAAACGTCACCAGTGACTGCCTTTGATTGGTGAAAAAGAGTCAAACGTCACCAGTGACTGCATTTGATTGGTGAAACGGAGTCAAACGTCACCAGTGACTGCCTTTGATTGGTGAAACGGAGTCAAACGTCACCAGTGACTGCCTTTGATTGGTGAAACGAAGTCAAACGTCACCAGTGACTGCCTTTGATTGGTGAGACGGAGTCAAACGTCACCAGTGACTGCCTTTGATTGGTGAAACGGAGTCAAACGTCACCAGTGACTGCCTTTGATTGGTGAAACGGAGTCAAACGTCACCAGTGACTGCATTTGATTGGTGAAACGGAGTCAAACGTCACCAGTGACTGCCTTTGATTGGTGAAACAGAGTCAAACGTCACCAGTGACTGCCTTTGATTGGTGAAACGGAGTCAAACGTCACCAGTGACTGTATTTGATTGGTGAAACGGAGTCAAACGTCACCAGTGACTGCCTTTGATTGGTGAGACGGAGTCAAACGTCACCAGTGACTGCCTTTGATTGGTGAAACGGAGTCAAACGTCACCAGTGACTGCCTTTGATTGGTGAAACGGAGTCAAACGTCACCAGTGACTGCATTTGACTGGTGAAACGGAGTCAAACGTCACCAGTGACTGTATTTGATTGGTGAAACGGAGTCAAACGTCACCAGTGACTGCATTTGACTGGTGAAACGGAGTCAAACGTCACCAGTGACTGCCTTTGATTGGTGAAACGCAGTCAAACGTCACCAGTGACTGCCTTTGATTGGTGAAACGGAGTCAAACGTCACCAGTGACTGTATTTGATTGGTGAAACGGAGTCAAACGTCACCAGTGACTGCCTTTGATTGGTGAAACGTAGTCAAACGTCACCAGTGACTGCATTTGATTGGTGAAACGGAGTCAAACGTCACCAGTGACTGTATCTGATTGGTGAAACGGAGTCAAACGTCACCAGTGACTGTATCTGATTGGTGAAACGGAGTCAAACGTCACCAGTGACTGTATCTGATTGGTGAAACGGAGTCAAACGTCACCAGTGACTGTATTTGATTGGTGAAACGGAGTCAAACGTCACCAGTGACTGCATTTGATTGGTGAAACGGAGTCAAACGTCACCAGTGACTGTATTTGATTGGTGAAACGGAGTCAAACGTCACCAGTGACTGCCTTTGATTGGTGAAACGGAGTCAAACGTCACCAGTGACTGCATCTGATTGGTGAAACGGAGTCAAACGTCACCAGTGACTGTATCTGATTGGTGAAACGGAGTCAAACGTCACCAGTGACTGTATTTGATTGGTGAAACGGAGTCAAACGTCACCAGTGACTGCCTTTGATTGGTGAGACGGAGTCAAACGTCACCAGTGACTGTATTTGATTGGTGAAACGGAGTCAAACGTCACCAGTGACTGCCTTTGATTGGTGAGACGGAGTCAAACGTCACCAGTGACTGCCTTTGATTGGTGAAACGGAGTCAAACGTCACCAGTGACTGCCTTTGATTGGTGAAACGGAGTCAAACGTCACCAGTGACTGCATTTGACTGGTGAAACGGAGTCAAACGTCACCAGTGACTGTATTTGATTGGTGAAACGGAGTCAAACGTCACCAGTGACTGCATTTGACTGGTGAAACGGAGTCAAACGTCACCAGTGACTGCCTTTGATTGGTGAAACGCAGTCAAACGTCACCAGTGACTGCCTTTGATTGGTGAAACGGAGTCAAACGTCACCAGTGACTGTATTTGATTGGTGAAACGGAGTCAAACATCACCAGTGACTGCATTTGATTGGTGAAACGGAGTCAAACGTCACCAGTGACTGCCTTTGATTGGTGAAACGGAGTCAAACGTCACCAGTGACTGCCTTTGATTGGTGAAACGGAGTCAAATGTCACCAGTGACTGCCTTTGATTGGTGAAACGGAGTCAAACGTCACCAGTGACTGCCTTTGATTGGTGAAACGGAGTCAAACGTCACCAGTGACTGTATTTGATTGGTGAAACGGAGTCAAACGTCACCAGTGACTGCATTTGATTGGTGAAATGGAGTCAAACGTCACCAGTGACTGCATTTGATTGGTGAAACGGAGTCAAACGTCACCAGTGACTGTATTTGATTGGTGAAACGGAGTCAAACGTCACCAGTGACTGCCTTTGATTGGTGAAACGGAGTCAAACGTCACCAGTGACTGTATTTGATTGGTGAAACGGAGTCAAACGTCACCAGTGACTGCATTTGATTGGTGAAATGGAGTCAAACGTCACCAGTGACTGTATTTGATTGGTGAAATGGAGTCAAACGTCACCAGTGACTGTATTTGATTGGTGAAATGCAGGCATGCGATAGATCCTACTTTGAAGGTCTGTCTGACAAACCAAAACAAACAAAGCGTGCATTAACAGATGGATAAAAATCAGTAGCGAGTAGCGAGCTGAATGTATTTAAAGTTGCTAAAAAATACAAACGTGAGTTTTATCCACCAAGTTTCATGGAAATGTCCACTTTAATTGAGCTCTCTTTCTTATCAGACTCCACCCGGCCGATCAAGTGGATGAGCGATGGCGAGGCCCTACAAAGCAAACCCTTTTCCCAGCCTGGCGCTCCACCTCCATGGCCTCGACTGTCCACTGTACAAGCAGTAAGCAGCGCCTGTGAGGAAGGACGTCTTCATTTATGACACCCTGAGGTTCAGTTTGTGCAGAAAACCCCAAAAGCCAACTTGGAGGAGACTTTAGTCGAGCAGTGTTGGAAGTCCTGGGAAGGACCCAGAGCCTGAGGGTGGCCCCCCCACCATGATGGTCCCCTCCTCTGGCCTTCTGCTGGTGCTGATGTGCTGCCCCCTGCTGGGCCTGGTCCAGTCTGCCAGCGGCAACAAGGCCAGCGATAACAAACTCGGCGAATCGGACCCTCAGCGCTGCATGAGGCACCACTTTGTCGAGACCATCGCCCACCCCATATATAAGTGCAACTCCAAGGTAAGACAGAATGCATGACGTGGAAATATACGACTTTGGAAGTTGATCCGCTGCGCTGCGGTCACAAGCTGCTGTTTGCTGGAGTTGTTGAAGGTAACCCAATCAGTCCACTTGGCCGCTGAAACATTGGGGAAAGGCTCTGTTCCGAGTGTCCCACAGCTCCCGCCAACACGGTCAAGCGTCATTTCATTTCTCTTGCAAACATACGTAACGGAACATAAGAAGGTCATGTTGTCTCTGCTTTTTGCTTGTCGCTCAATTTTCCCGCACAAAACTACATTCTGAACAAACCCTGTGGACGGATGTGGTTTGGGCCGAGGGGTAAATCTGGGGGCAATTCCGGTCAAAACCTATTGGATTTATGCTGAAATTTAAGTACAACATAAAAATGTTCAAATGTCCATCCATCATCCATCTTCTTCCGCTTATCCGAGGTCGGGTCGCGGGGGCAGCAGCCTAAGCAGGGAAGCCCAGACTTCCCTCTCCCCAGCCACTTTGTCCAGCTCTTCCTGTGGGACCCTGAGGCGTTCCCAGGCCAGCCAGGAGACATAGTCTTCCCAACGTGTCCTGGGTCTTCCCCGCGGCCTCCTACCGGTCGGACGTGCCCTAAACAACTCCCTAGGGAGGCGTTCGGGTGGCATCCTGACCAGATGCCCGAACCACCTCATCTGGCTCCTCTCGATGTGGAGGAGCAGCGGCTTTACTTTGAGCTCCTCCCGGATGGCAGAGCTTCTCACCCTATCTCTAAGGGAGAGCCCCGCCACCCGGCGGAGGAAACCCATTTCGGCCGCTTGTACCCGTGATCTTGTCCTTTCGGTCATAACCCAAAGCTCATGACCATAGGTGAGGATGGGAACGTAGATCGACCGGTAAATTGAGAGCTTTGCCTTCCGGCTCAGCTCCTTCTTCACCACAACAGACCGATACAGCGTCCGCATTACTGAAGACGCCGCACCGATCCGCCTGTCGATCTCACGATTCACTCTTCCCTCACTCGTGAACAAGACTCCGAGGTACTTGAACTCCTCCACTTGGGGCAAGATCTCCTCCCCAACCCGGAGATGACACTCCACCCTTTTCCGGGCGAGGACCATGGACTCGGACTTGGATGTGCTGATTCTCATCCCAGTCGCTTCACACTCAGCTGCGAACCGATCCAGTGAGAGCTGAAGATCCTGGCCAGATGAAGCCATCAGGACCACATCATCTGCAAAAAGCAGAGACCTAATCCTGCAGCCACCAAACCAGATCCCCTCAACGCCTTGACTGCGCCTAGAAATTCTGTCCATAAAAGTTATGAACAGAATTGGTGACAAAGGCTCTGTATTCATGTTCAAATGTATCAGGAATTATTTAACACTGGAGTAGTGTTGTACCGATATCAATATTTTTGTACCGGTACCAAAATTATTTCGATACTTTTCGGTACTTTTCTAAATAAAGGGCACCACAAAAAATTGCATTATCGGCATTATATTAACAAAGAATCTTACGGTACATCAAACATATATTTCTTACTGCAAGTTTGTCCTTAAAGGGGAACATTATCACAATTTCAGAATGGTTAAAACCATTAAAAATCAGTTCCCAGTGGCTTATTATATTTTTCGAAGTTTTTTTCAAAATGTTACCCATCACGCAATATCCCTAAAAAAAGCTTCAAAGTGCCTGATTTTAACCACCCGTCCATTTTGCTGTGACGTCACATAGTGAAGCCAACACAAACAAACATGGCGGAAAGAACAGCGAGCTATAGCGACATTAGCTCGGATTCAGACTCGGATTTCAGCGGCTTAAGCGATTCAACAGATTACGCATGTATTGAAACGGATGGTTGTAGTGTGGAGGCAGGTAGCGAAAACGAAATTGAAGAAGAAACTGAAGCTTTTGAGCCATATCGATTTGAACCGTATGCAAGAGAAACCGACGGAAACGACACGACAGCCAGCGACACGGGAGAAAGCGAGGACGAATTCGGCGATCGCCTTCTAACCAACGATTGGTATGTGTTTGTTTGGCATTAAAGGAAACTAACAACTATGAACTAGGTTTACAGCATATGAAATACATTTGGCAACAACATGCACTTTGAGAGTACAGACAGCCCAATTTTCATCAATTAATATATTCTGTAGACATACCCTCATTCGCGCTCTTTTCCTGAAAGCTGATCTGTCCAGTTTTGGAGTTGATGTCAGCAGGCCAGGGAAGCTAGGGTCGATATTCTTCTCGGTGGCATAAGGGACGGTGTGAGCCAAGACATCCAGGGGGTTTAGCTCGCTCGTCTGCGGGAACAAACTGCCGCCATTGCTTGCCGTGCTACCGAGGTCCTTTGTCCCTGAATTGCTCACACACTCCGGCAGATTCAATGGGGGTCTGGCGGCAGATTTCTTTGACTTTATCGTTGGAAATGCATCTGCTTTGAGTGTCGCAGGATATCCACACATTCTTGCCATCTCTGTCGTAGCATAGCTTTCGTCGGTAAAGTGTGCGGAACAAACGTCCAATTTCTTGCCACTTTCGCATCTTTGGGCCACTGGTGCAACTTGAATCCGTCCCTGTTTGTGTTGTTACACCCTCCGACAACACACCGACGAGGCATGATGTCTCCAAGGTACGGAAAACAGTCGAAAAAACGGAAAATAACAGAGCTGTTTTGACCCGGTGTTTGAGAAAATGGCGGATTGCTTCCCGATGCGACGTCACGTTGTGACGTCATCGCTCCGAGAGCGAATATTTAATTCGCCAAAATTCACCCATTTAGAGTTCGGAAATCAGGTAAAAAAATATATGGTCTTTTTTCTGCAACATCAAGGTATATATTGACGCTTACATAGGTCTGGTGATAATGTTCCCCTTTAAATAAAATAGTGAACATATAAGACAACTAGAGATGTCCGATAATGGCTTTTTTGCCGATATCCGATATTGTCCAACTCTTAATTACCGATTCCGATATCAACCGATACCGATATATACAGTGGTGGAATTAACACATTTTTATGCCTAATTTTGTTGTGATGCCCCGCTGGATGCATTAAACAATGTAACAAGGTTTTCCAAAATAAATCAACTCAAGTTATGGAAAAAAATGCCAACATGGCACTGCCATATTTATTATTGAAGTCACAAAGTGTATATGGGACCCCGGCCAAATTGTTTTAACCCATACTTGCCAACCTTGAGACCTCCGATTTCGGGAGGTGTGGGGGGGCGTGTTCAGGGGTGGGGCAGGGCGTGGTTGGGGGCGTGGTTAAGAGGGGAGGAGTATATTGACAGCTAGAATTCACCAAGTCAAGTATTTCATATATATATATATATATATATATATATATATATATATATATATATATCCTGAAAATATGCAAACAAAACTGTGTTTAGATAATTGATACTTCAAACTTAAATATAATAAATATAACATGAATATAACATAACTTGGCTTCTGAGAGCTTCAAAATGTAATGAATAAAATGCTAAAGTTGTTGATAAACAAGCAATTATTTTAATAAATAAATATGGTCATTTTAAATGAATTATTATGATCATTTAAAATTAATTATTTCAAATATGTTTATTTTAATGTACCAGTATAATTCTATGGCTGGATGTAATAAGGAGTCAGAAAAAATACAAATAAAAATACAATTAGTTTTGATGTTTTTAGCAAAATATAGTAAAAATGTATTTAGTTTTTTTTTTTAAATTAATAAATATATTTATTTTTAGGTAAGATAAACATAATAATACAATTTATCTCTAGTCTGGATGATTTACTTCTTGTCACCCTGTTGTCCTCCTGTAGTGAAAAAAGGCTGTCCTCACTCAGGTCCGCATGGAGCTGGAGGGGGCGTGGCCTCCAGCTCCGGCTGAAAATCGGGAGATTTTCGGGAGAATATTTGTCCCGGGAGGTTTTCGGGTGAGGCGCTGAATTTCGGGAGTCTCCCGCAAAATTCGGGAGGGTTGGCAAGTATGTTTTAACCCAAAGAGACCCCCGGGTCAAAAAGTTTGGGGACCCCTGGTTTAAATAAAAACATTGCTGTTATGATCCGCTGCCCGGATCATAGTTTGTTTATGTTTTCGAGTCACATGTTTTCAGCACCTTGAGTTTTGTTTGTTTCAGTTGCCATGACGGCAGATTGCTTACACCTGCCTCTGGTTAGTGTTCGGGACGCGCACCTGTTGCCCGGGCGCTAATCAGAGGGCTATTTAGTCTTTGCCCTGGCCTCACTCGGTCTGGCTTCCTAGTTTGTTTTACACAACTGATGACGACGTTTATTTCTTGTTCTTTAGCTGCTAGTTTTCACGCTAGGCTATTTTGGCTTGCTAGCTCTCACGCTAGCCCTTTTGTTTTTGCCTTTTGTGCTATGTGCATGTCTTTTGTTTGTTCGCCGTATGATTTATGTCTTCAAATAAATCATTTCCTACCTGCAAGCTGTGTCCGAAGCCGTCTGCATCCCTGGGAGAACAACCACGCATCACTATGCTACCCCGTCGTTACAATTGCAACTTTTTCCTCGTTGCTGTTTTATTCTACTTTTTTTTGTAATAATATTTTTATAATGGGTCACAAATGGCCCCCAGGTCTCACTTTGGACACCCCTGTTTTTTTTTTAAAGCATCAACCATCGTCATCTAAGTTGTTTTCAGTATCTTATATCTTAAAAAACCCACCAAATTTCTACTTTTTAAAACACAATAACTTACAAATACTCACAATAAACACGCTAGTGGACATTTTGGGAAGGCAGATTGTCAATTTCATGGGACCAAGTGACATATGACTGGACAACTCGGGGTGTCGTCTGCACACCTCAACCGTTTTTTAAGCTGGCCGAGTGATTTTGCGTTGGGAACTGAAAAGCATGGCTGCACTGCAAAAACTGAAATCTAAGTAAAATGAAATATGTCAAATAAGAGTGATATTTGCTTATTTTCTGTCTAATACGATAATTCTTCTCACTAACCAGATTTTATGTTAGTGTTTTACTTGTTTTAAGTGTGTTGGTCCTAAATGATCTCAGTACGATATTACAGCTTGTTGCTGAGATTTGATGACCTATATTGAGTAAAACATGCTTGAAACTAGAATATCAAGTGTTGCAAAGCTGTGTCATCAACACTCACAAGTATAAAACTACTTTTTTAAAAGTAATCATTTCTTACTTCAAGCATGAAAAAAAAAAATCATGATTTTGACACAATTGTGTCTCATAATTAAAACAGATGACAGCCAAATGGACTTTGCTGTTTTATTTTCAACGAATCAATAGAAAATACGTACTCATATAGTAGTACATTTGGCACAGTACGGTAAACTGACAGTTAATATTTAAACATTTAACATGTGGCTGTATATATGCGCACTAATTGACTGAAAGAGCACGCACTTGGCGCGATGATGTCATGTTATCCATGGAAAAATGCATTTTTAGACCATATGATTTGCCTGAGCGGCTAGGAGACCCCGAGAGTAACAAGCGGTTGCCTTGTTGCCTTTCCATTAAGAACAATGAATTAGTTTTTAGTATAAGTTTGCTGGTTTCAAGAAATGTAATGGCGAGCGCATATCATTATGTCAAGATAATGGCACTAGCATTTACTTCATTTAAGAATATTTTTCAACATATTGAGCAAAAAGGTCGAAAATAAATTTCTGCCAAGAAAAGTGCACTTGTTATTAGTGAGAATATACTTATTTTAAGGTATTTTTGGGTTCATTGAGGTTAGCTAATTTTACTTGTTTTTGAAAGTCTTGACAAGCCAAATTTTCTTGTTCTATTGGCAGATAATTTTGCTTAGTTCAAATAAAATACCCCTCATTTTTGTATTTTTTTTTCTTGTTTTTGAACATTCACTTTTTTGCAGTGTAAGACGTTAGGTAGCAGTATTCTATGTTTTTTGTTAGTTTTTAGTTGTGCCCTGAAAAGTGTTAATGCTCTAAGCATTGTACTTATTACATAGAAGATGTTTGATTGTAACGTGCATCTTTGTTGTAGTTTAATAACAAATTTAAAGGTGTTGAAATCGCAAATTATACAGTAGCATGTCAATAGCAAAGCCACTAGCATCAAGCTAGTGCATTTTAAGGGAAGTGGAGGCTTAAAGTTAAAGTACCAATGATTGTCACACACACACTAGGTGTGGCGAAATTATTCTCTGCATTTGACCCATCACCCTTGATCACCCCCTGGGAGGTGAGGGGAGCAGTGGGCAGCAGCGGTGGCCGCGCTCGGGAATCATTTTTGGTGATTTAACCCCTAATTCCAACCCTTGATGCTGAGTGCCAAGCAGGGAGGTAATGGCTCTCATTTTTATAGTCTTTGGTATGACTCGGCCGGGTTTGAACTCACAACCTGGACACTCTAACCACTAGGCCACTGAGTAGGTTACTTAGGTTGAAGCTTTTTTTTTGAGTCGACTGCTTTTTGTTGGCGTTGACAAAAGCCACATTAACTCTATGTAGTTTGGCTGAGTCCGCTCTCAGTGCTGCTGGAGTGATTGCCTATTGGCAGATAATTTTGCTTAGTTCAAGTAAAATACCCCAAATCTTTGTATTTATTTTTTTTCTTGTTTTTGAACACTGACTTTTTGCAGTGTGGGTCTCAGGAGATTAGGGAGTTGACACAGCTTTCAAACCAGCAGGACTGCTGAGGGTCAAAACAAATATTATCTTACTGTAGTCCTCATCCATGTTTTCCTTTGTTTATATACATCCCACCTCCCGAGCTTCTACTTTCCTGCTTCAAGGCTGAGAAAAAGAAGCGCTGGTCTTGGAACAACAAAAGGGGAATCTCCCAGCCTTGCACCTGCAAACAGAGATAGCCGCCGAGACAGACCGCTCACTCTTGGCGTGAGAGCGGGGGGGGGTCACGCCGTGCCACGTGTCTTCACCTCTTTGACATGAGCCCTCCTCTTTGGCTCGAGTGTCTGTCGGAGTCGAGGGAGGCCAAGTCGCGTGCACGTCTCGCCCACCCTCGCCTGATTAGTGGCCTGTCTGTCAGGGCGGCGTTGTCGCTGCATTCCTGTCGCCTCCCTAAACAGACTCCTGTGTCATGTTTGTCTGTCAGCTGCTGCGTGTCGCCACCCGTGTACCCACTTTGACAAAGGCCTGTCTGGGACACACACACACACACACACACACACACATTCTCGTATTTGCATACTTGCCAACCTTGAGACCTCCGATTTCGGGAGGTGGGGTGTGGGGGTGGGGGGCGTGGTCGGGGGTGGGACTGGGGCGTGGTTGTGGACGGGGGCGTGGTTAAGAGGGGAGGTGTATATTGACAGCTAGAATTCACCAAGTCAAATATATATATATATATATATATATATATATATATATATATAGGGGTGGGGATGGGGGGCGCGGTCGGGGTGGGACTGGGGCGTGGCTGTGGGCGGGGGCGTGGTTAAGAGGGGAGGTGTATATTGACATATATATATATATATATATATATATATATATCCTGAAAATATGCAAACAAAACTGTGTTTAGATAATTGATACTTCAAACTTGCATAAATAAATCTTAAGGATATAATATAACTTGGCTTCTGAGAGCTTCAAAATGTAATGAACAAAATGCTAAAGTTGTTGATGAACAAGCAATTATTTTAATAATTAAATATGGTCATTTTAAATGAATTATTATGATCATTTAAAATTAATTATTTTATATATGTTTATTTTAATGTATAATTCTATGGCTGGATGTAATAAGGAGTCAGAAAAAATACAAATAAAAACACAATTAATTTTGATGTTTTTAGCAAAATATAGTAAAAATGTATTTAGTTTTTTTTTGTAATTAATAAATATATTTATTTTTAGGTAAGATAAACATAATAATACAATGTGTCTCTAGTCTGGATGATTTAGTTCTTGTCACCCTGTTGTCCTCCTGTCATAAAAAAAAAAAGGCTGTCCTCACTCAGGTCCGCATGGAGCTGGAGGGGGCGTGGCCTCCAGCTCCGGCTGAAAATCGGGAGATTTTCGGGAGAATATTTGTCCCGGGAGGTTTTCGGGAGAGGCGCTGAATTTCGGGAGTCTCCCGGAAAATTCGGGAGGGTTGGCAAGTATGAGTATTTGTTACCTTCTTGAGACCGGAGAAAAATGCCTACCTCTTTTGGACCACACTGCAAAAAGTCAGTGTTCAAAAACAAGAAAAAAAAATACAAAAATGAGGGGTATTTTACTTGAACTAAGCAAAATTATCTGCCAATAGAACAAGAAAATGTATCAAAACAAGTCAAATTAGCTAACTTCAATGAACCCAAAAAATACCTTAAAATAAGTATATTCTTACTAATAACAAGTGCACTTTTCTTGGTAGAAAAAAAAAGAATAAGTTTTTGCTCAATATGTTGAAAAATATTCTTAAATGAAGTAAATGCTAGTGCCATTATCTTGACATAATGATATGCGCTCGGCATTACATTTACTTATACTAAAACATAATTAATTGTTCTTAATGGAAATTCAACAAGGCAACCACTTGTTACTCTCGGGGTCTCCTAGCCGCTCAGGCAAATCATATTGTCTAAAAATTAATTTTTCCATCGACAACATGACATCATCATGCCAAGTGCGTGCTCTTTCAGTCAATTAGTGCGCATATATACAGCCCGGCCCCCGGCCCAAAAATTTTTAATTGTAATTTTGAGGAATTTATCTGAATGTGCATGAACTATTTCTGTTCAAAATTGTTAGAAATGTTAAATGTTTAAATATTAACTGTCAGTTTACTGTACTGTGCCAACTGTACTACTATATGAGTACCGATTTTCTATTGTTTCATTGAAAATAAAACAGCAAAGTCCATTTGGCTGTCATCTGTTTTAATTATGAGACATAATTGTGTCAAAGTCATGATTTTTTTTTTCATGCTTGAAATAAAAAATGATTACTTTAAAAAAAAGTAGTTTTATACTTGTGAGTGTTGACACAGCTTTGCAACAGTTGATATTCTAGTTTCAAGCATGTTTTACTCAATATAGGTCATCAAATCTCAGCAACAAGCTGTAATATCTTACTGAGATCATTTAGGACCAAAACCCTTAAAACAAGTAAAAGACTAACATAAAATCTGCTTAGTGAGAAGAATTATCTTATCAGACAGAAAATAAGCAAATATCACCCTTATTTGAGATATTTAATCTTACTTAGATTTCAGTTTTTGCAGTGCACCCTTTCTAGATGTGTAAAGATTTGTATTTACAACATTAATAATATATACATACTATGCAAATATAAAAAAGCTTGTTGTGAAAAATGAGTTGGAATTTCACCAGAAAAAGGCCACAATTTCCACAAGTAAAACTTAGAATTTTGGCATTTGTATTGTAAAAGTCCAAATTTGACAAGAAAAAGTCGGAATTTTACCCAGTAACGGTCGCAATTTTACAAGAAAAGCTTAACATTTAGGCAATTTTATGAAAAGAGTCGTAATTTTACTCGACAAAAGTCACAATTTTATAAGAAAACTTTTACATTTTACATTACTTTTACACACACACATTCTCGTATTTGTTACCTTCTTGAGACCCGAGAAAAATGCCTACCTCTTTAGGACCACCCTTTCTAGATGTGTAAACATTAATAATATATACATACTATGCAATTATAAAAAAAGCTTGTTGTGAAAAATGAGTTGGAATTTCACAAGAAAAAGGCCACAATTTCCACAAGTAAAACTTAGAATTTGTCAAGACGGGGGGAGGGGGTCGCAGTTTACTGCGAGGTTTGTTCTCCCGGGAAGCAATCGGACTATTCCGGACAAGGCGTGAAGGTAGGAACATATTTAATTATCTTCTCTCAAAAAGGTACGAAAAACGGAAAACAAGGCTGATCGCACTTGGGGTTAAAGTAAACAACGAGCATAAGCTATGGCATAGCAAGAAACTAACATGAAACTGTGGCATGAACAGAGCAATGACGCTAGGACGACTAACTGGCAAAGACAGGCTTAAATAATAGTCTCTTGATTAGAGCAGGTGCGTGTCCCGAACACATGAGGCAGGTGAAACTAATCAGTCGCCATGGAAACTAAAACAAACAAGGATGTACAAAAACAGGAACTACTGGGGTCTTAAAACTAACAGAAAATAACAAAAACATGATCCAGACCACAGATCATGACAGAATTTTGGCATTTGTATTGTAAAAGTCAAAATTTGACAAGAAAAACGTAACATTTGTGAAATGTTATGATAAAAGTCGATTGTTTACTCAGCAACGGTCGTAATTTTACAAGAAAAGCTTAACATTTAGGCAATTTTATGAAAAGAGTCGTAATTTTACTCGACAAAAGTCACAATTTTAAATTTTGGCAATATTATAATAATTTGAATTTTAAAATGTCACTATTTTTAGAATAATAACAACAACAAAATTGGCAATATTGTGATAAAAGTCAGAATTTTATATGACAAATGTTACCATTTTGCATTAAAAAGTAATAATTTGACATTAAAAAACAGTTATAATTTGACGAGAAAATATTGCAACATTACAGAAACAGAAAGTATGTGAAAAATGAGTTGGAGTTTTGCAACAAAAAGGCCACAATTTCACAAGTAAAACTTAGAATTTTGGTATTTGTATAATAAAAGTCAAAATTTGACAAGAAAAACGTAACATTTGTGAAATGTTATGATAAAAGTCGGAATTTTACCCAGTAACGGTCGTAATTTTACAAGAAAAACTTAACATTTAGGCAATTTCAAGAAAAGAGTCGTAATTTTACTCGACAAAAGTCATAATTTTATAAGAAAACTTTTACATTTTGGCAATGTTATAATAATAATTTGAATTTTAAAATTTCACTATTTTAGAATAACAAAAAAAAAAAAGGGCAATATTGTGATAAAAGTCAGAATTTTATATGACAAACGTCACCATTTTGCATTAAAAAGTAATAATTTGACATAAAAAAAATTAATTTGACGAGAAAATATTGCAACATTACAGAAAGAATATGAGAAATTGTTCCCAATTTTATAAGAAAAAATTTAGACACTGTGAGAAAAAGACTGATTTTAGTAAAAAAAAAAAAAAGTTTAAATTTTTTGTTTGTAATTGGTTTTTAATCTTCATTATTTACTTCAAGTTTTTACAGTATGTCTCTATATACATATTTATTTTATTTGTTTTATTAATTTTGGTCAAAGGGGCCACATTTCAATATCTTACACACACTTATTTAATATGTTGGCCAGAGAGGTGGGGGGTGGGGGTGGGGGGGCACTTACATTTTTTACACACACTTGTTATTTCATATGTTGACCAGAGGGGGAGCACTTTTAAAACCGACACACAGTCAATTTGAAAAATCTCTCCTTTTTGGGACCACCCTCATTGTAATATATTTCACCAGCAGGGGTGCAAATAAGACATTCTCTATTACTGTGTTTTTCAACCTTTTTTGAGCCAAGGCACATTTTTTGCGTTGAAAAAATCCGGAGGCACAAAACTAGCAAAAATCATTAAAAAAAAACGAAACTCAGTTGACAATAAAAAGTCGTTGTCGCAATTGTTGGATATGAATTCAAACCATAACCAAGCATGCATCACTATAGCTCTTGTCTCAAAGTAGGTGTACTGTCACCACCTGTCACATCACGCCGTGACTTATTTGGAGTTTTTCCGCTGTTTTCCTGTGTGAAGTGTTTTAGTTCTTGTCTTGTGCTCCTATTTCGGTGGCTTTTTCTCTTATTTTGGTATTTTCCTGCAGCAGTTTCATGTCTTCCTTTGAGCGATATTTCCCGCATCTACTTTGTTTTAGCAATCAAGAATATTTCAGTAGTTTTTATCCCTCTTTGTGGGGACATTGTTGATTGTCATGTCATGTTCGGATGTACCTTGTCTTTGCTCCACAGTAGGTCTTTGCTGTCGTCCAGCATTCTGTTTTTGTTTACTTTGTAGCCAGGTCAGTTTTAGTTTCGTTCTGCATAGCCTTCCCTAAGCTTCAATGCATTTTCTTAGGGGCACTCACCTTTTGTTTATTCTTGGTTTAAGCATTAGACACCTTTTTACCTGCACACTGCCTCCCGCTGTTTCCAACATCTACAAAGCAATTAGCTACCGGCTGCCACCTACTGATATGGAAGAGTATTACACGGTTACTCTGCCAAGCTCTCGACAGCACCGACACTCAACAACAACACATCATTTTCAGACTATAATCAGAGGTGGGTAGAGTAGCCAGAAATTGTACTCAAGTAAGAGTACTGTTACTTTAGAGATTTATTACTCAAGTAAAAGTAAGGAGTAGTCACCCAAATATTTACTTGAGTAAAAGTAAAAAGTATGTTGTGAAAAAACTACTCAAGTACTGAGTAACTGATGAGTAACATACACACACATATCATATATATATATATATATATATATACACATATATATATATATATATATATATATATATATATATATATATATATATATATATATATATATATATATATATATGTACACACACATTTATATATATATATATATATATATATACAGTATATAATTTATATTTATTTATTTTGCCATTTTTGTTTACATGTTAAAGGTGTTTTAATGAATATACATGCATGTTTAACATATAGATTCCTTTCTTTCATGAAGACAAGAATATAAGTTGGTGTATTACCTGATTCTGATGACTTGCATTGATTGTAATCAGACAGTAGTGCTGATAACGTCCACGTTTTCAAATGGAGGAGAAAAAAGTTCCTCCTTTCTGTCTAATACCACATGAAAGTGGTTGATTTTTGGCATCTTATTTGTCCAGCTTCCATATTCGTTTTTATACACTTTACAAGAAATACATTGGCGGCAAACTCCGTAGCTTGCTAGCTTGTTTGCGCTGGCTTTAGGAGACTCTTGTTTTGAAAGCGCAGGCGCGATGGAGCGGCACTTTTATTGTGAAGACAGGAACTGTGCAGTCAGTCTTTAGGCTTTTGACAGGATGTATGGTTGAAATAAAAAAGGGTCTTTTTTCCTTCACACTTTTGATTGATTGATTGAAACTTTTATTAGTAGATTGCACAGTACAGTACTTATTCCGTACAATTGACCACTAAATGGTAACACCCCAATAAGTTTTTCAACTTGTTTAAGTCAGGTCATGTGACCGCCTGGCTCTGTTTGATTGGTCCAACGTCACCAGTGACTGCATCTGATTGGTGGAACGGAGTGAACGTCACCAGTGACTGTATTTGTTGAAACGCAGGCACTATGAAGGTCTGTCTGACAGACCAAAACAAACAAAGCGTGCATTAACAGATCGATAAAAAATAGTAGCGAGTAGCGAGCTGAATGTAGATAAAAGTAGCGGAGTAAAAGTAGCGTTTCTTCTCTATGAATATACTCAAGTAAAAGTAAAAGTATGTTGCAATAAAACTACTCTTAGAAGTACAATTTATCCCAAAAGTTACTCAAATAGATGTAACGGAGTAAATGTAGCGCGTTACTACCCACCTCTGACTATAATTACTGGCTTGCAAAAAATATTTTTAACCCAAATAGGTGAAATTAGATTATCTCCCACGGCACACCAGACTGTATCTCACGGCACGCTAGAGTGCCGCGGCACAGTGGTTGAAAAACACTGCTCTATTAGATGCAATGTTTTTCCGTATTGGGACCATGATTTATGTCCTAACTTGTTCACCGGTCCTCATATGGAAGGTACTTTTCCTTGTTGATGTCTCAAGAAGGGTAGAAATACAAGAACACACACACACACACACACACACACACACACACACACACACACACACACACACACACACACACACACAGACACGTGGCGTAGTGCAGGCGTGTCGTCGCCACTTTAAGACTGTCTTTGGCCCAGCTGAGGCTCAGCCTGTCAAACGGCAACAATTCCTCTTGTGTGACGACCACGTGGAATTAAACCAGCAACGACCTATGCTGATCAAAAGTTGCCTAAATCGTTGCACAAATATTAAAAGCCTTTTGCTGTAGTTTTCACATAATGAAAAAAAAAATACAAACATAACTACAAGTGTTAAAAACATTTTACAAATGTTTTTTTTTCAAATTTACTAATAAAATGTAAAAAAATAAACACTTAAAACATTTTACCGTATTTTCCTGACTATAGATGCGCATCGGATTAAAAGGCGCACTGCCGATGAGCGGGTCTAGTCATTTTCAGTTATTTACATACAAAAGCGTATATAAGGCGTATTAAAGGAGTCATATTATTATTTTTTTCTAAATGTAATACACTTCCTTGTGGTCTACATAACATGTAATGATGGTTCTTTGGTCAAAATGTTGCATACAAACCCCGTTTCCATATGAGTTGGGAAATTGTGTTAGATGTAAATATAAAGGGAATACAATGATTTGCAAATCCTTTTCAACCCATATTCAGTTGAATATGCTACAAAGACAACATATTTGATGTTCAAACTGATAAACATTTTTGGCAATAAATACTGATAAAGTTGAGGAATGCTCATCAAACACTTATTTGGAACATCCCACAGGTGTGCAGGCTAATTGGGAACAGGTGGGTGCCATGATTGGGTATCAAAACAGCTTCCCAAAGAATGCTCAGTCTTTCACAAGAAAGGATGGGGCGAGGTACACCCCTTTGTCCACAACTGCGGGAGCAAATAGTCAAACAGTTTAAGAACAACGTTTCTCAAAGTGCAATTGCAAGAAATTTAGGGATTTCAACATCTACGGTCCATAATATCATCAAAAGGTTCAGAGAATCTGGAGAAATCACTCCATGTAAGCAGCATGGCCGGAAACTAACATTGAATGACCGTGACCTTCGATCCCTCAGACGGCACTGTATCAAAAAACCGACATCAATCTCTAAAGGATATCACCACATGGGCTCAGCAACACTTCAGAAAACCACTGTCACTAAATACAGTTTGTTGCTACATCTGTAAGTGCAAGTTAAAGCTCTCCTATGCAAAGCGAAAGCCATTTATCAACAACATCCAGAAACGCCGCCGGCTTCTCTGGGCCCGAGATCATCTAAGATGGACTCATGCAAAGTGGAAAAGTGTTCTGTGGTCTGACGAGTCCACATTTCAAATTGTTTTTGGAAACATTCGACATTGTGTCATCCGGACCAAAGGGGAAGCGAACCATCCAGACTGTTATCGACGCAAAGTTGAAAAGCCAGCATGTGTGATGGTATGGGGGTGTATTAGTGCCCAAGGCATGGGTAACTTACACATCTGTGAAGGCACCATTAATGCTGAAAGGTACATACAGGTTTTGGAACAACATATGCTGCCGTCTAAGCGCCGTCTTCTTCATGGACGCCCCTGCTTATTACAGCAAGACAATGCCAAGCCACATTCAGCACGTGTTACAACAGCATGGCTTCGTAAAAAAAGAGTGCGGGTACTTTCCTGGCCCGCCTGCAGTCCAGACCTGTCTCCCATCAAAAATGTGTGGCGCATTATGAAGCGTAAAATACGACAGCGGAGACCCCGGACCGTTGAACGACTGAAGCTCTACATAAAACAAGATAGGGAAAGAATTCCACTTTCAAAGCTTTAACAATTAGTTTCCTCAGTTCCCAATCGTTTATTGAGTCTTGTTAAAAGAAAAGGTGATGTAACACAGTGGTGAACATGCCCTTTCCCAACTACTTTGGCACGTGTTGCAGCCATGAAATTCTAAGTTAATTATTATTTGCAAAAAAAAAATAAAGTTTATGAGTTTGAACATCAAATATGTTGTCTTTGTAGTGCATTCAATTGAATATGGGTTGAAAAGGATTTGCAAATCATTGTATTCCGTTTATATTTACATCTAACACAATTTCCCAACTCATATGGAACAAACACAAAACTGTGGCATGAAACAAACGACATAAACTATGGCATGGAACAAACACAAAACTGTGGCATGAAACAAACGGCATAAACTATGGCGTGGAACAAACACAAAACTGTGGCATGAAACAAACGGCATAAACTATGGCGTGGAACAAACACAAAACTGTGGCATGAAACAAACGGCATAAACTATGGCGTGGAACAAACACAAAACTGTGGCATGAAACAAACGGCATAAACTATGGCGTGGAACAAACACAAAACTGTAGCATGAAACAAACAGCATAAACTATAGCGTGGAACAAACACAAAACTGTGGCATGAAACAAACAGCATAAACTATGGCGTGGAACAAACACAAAACTGTGGCATGAAACAAACGGCATAAACTATGGCGTGGAACAAACACAAAACTGTGGCATGAAACAAACGGCATAAACTATGGCGTGGAACAAACACAAAACTGTGGCATGAAACAAACGGCATAAACTATAGCGTGGAACAAACACAAAACTGTGGCATGAAACAAACGGCATAAACTATGGCGTGGAACAAACACAAAACTGTGGCATGAAACAAACGGCATAAACTATGGCGTGGAACAAACACAAAACTGTGGCATGAAACAAACAGCATAAACTATGGCGTGGAACAAACACAAAACTGTGGCATGAAACAAACGGCATAAAGTATGGCGTGGAACAAACACAAAACTGTGGCATGAAACAAACAGCATAAACTATGGCGTGGAACAAACACAAAACTGTAGCATGAAACAAACAGCATAAACTATAGCGTGGAACAAACACAAAACTGTGGCATGAAACAAACGGCATAAACTATGGCGTGGAACAAACACAAAACTGTGGCATGAAACAAACAGCATAAACTATAGCGTGGAACAAACACAAAACTGTGGCATGAAACAAACGGCATAAACTATGGCGTGGAACAAACACAAAACTGTGGCATGAAACAAACGGCATAAACTATGGCGTGGAACAAACACAAAACTGTGGCATGAAACAAACGGCATAAACTATGGCGTGGAACAAACACGAAACTGTGGCATGAAACAAACGGCATAAACTATGGCGTGGAACAAACACAAAACTGTGGCATGAAATAAACCCGACTTACGTGGACACGGCATGAATGGAACAATGACGCCAGGCCGACTGACCGGCAAAGGCAGGCTTAAATAATGCCTCTGATTAGTGCTCGCGAAGCAGGTGAGCGGGCGAACACTAATCAGAGCCAGGTGGAAATAATAAGTAACCATGGTAACCAAACCAAACTCAGAGATGTCACAAACAGGAACTAAAAGAGTCCAAAGCTAACAGAAAATAATGAAAAACATGATCCGGACCACGGATCATGACACTAGAATAGAGATGCGCGGTAGAGATGCGCGGATAGGCAATTATTTCATCCGCAACCGCATCAGAAAGTCGTCAACCATCCGCAATCCACCCGATCTAACATTTGATCAGAACCGCATCCGCCCGCCATCCGCCCGCACCCGCCCATTGTTATATATCTAATATAGACGATGCAAGGCATTAGTGAGGTTATAAAGCTTTTGCCTGTTAAAGAAAGGAGACTGATCCAATGCAGTACAGACATTCGCGTGCCACGCTGTCACGACCCAGACGCACACCAGTGCGCAATCATATGGGAGCCGCGCTGAGCGCACCTCCAAGCGCGTCTCGCTGCCGGCGACGGCCGGGTATGGGCCCAACGCTCCAGCGCCATCCATTTTCAGGGCTAGTTGATTCGGCAGGTGGG
This sequence comes from Nerophis lumbriciformis, assembly GCF_033978685.3. NCBI lineage: Eukaryota > Metazoa > Chordata > Actinopteri > Syngnathiformes > Syngnathidae > Nerophis > Nerophis lumbriciformis. The sequence continues at coordinate 40,957,929 of NC_084560.2, forward strand.
TTGTTACACACTCCTTAGCGGGTTCCGACGTCCATGGCCACCGTCCTAGCTGCTGTCTATATCAACCAGGGTGAGCCCCACCCCTTTTGTGAGCGCACTGCGCGCGGAGTGACCCCTGTTACGCGCCCCCGGCAACAGGGGTGGCGGGCAGGTAAGCTGCTTACCTGCTGCGCGTGACGCCGGCCGCGGCGAAGGCGGACGAGGCGGGGTGTCGGTGCGGTGGGCGCGGTGGTGACCCTGGACGTACGTCGGGCCCTTCTCGCGGATCGCCTCAGCTACGGCTCCCGGTGGGGCCCTCTCGGGGGAAGGGGCCTCGGTCCCGGACCCCGGCGAGGCGTCGGGGGCCTTCTCCGCTCCGTAAAAGTGTCCATCTCTTTTTTTTTTTTCTTCTGTTGTGGCATATGCTGCAGGTGCCTGCTCGTTTTTCGTATGTGGGTAACAACATTTAACTATGTATATATATTTCCGAATTGGTTTAACTGCCACCCGCCTGAATCTATTTAAAATCTAATTTTTTCTATTTCAACTGCCCGACCCGACCCGACCCGACCCACGGATAAAATCAAATTTTTTAAAATTTCATCCGCCCGATCCGCGGATAATCCGCGGACTCCGCGGTTGTGCCCGCAAACCGTGCATCTCTAATGCGCGGTTTGCGGACACAACTGCGGAGTCCGCGGATTATCTGCGGGTCGGGCGGTTGAAATAAAAAAAAAATTAGATTTTATCCGTGGGTCGGGTCGGGCGGTTGAAATTAAAAAAAATTAGATTCTAAATAGATTCAGGCGGGTGGCAGTTAAACCAATTCGGAAATATATATACATAGTTAAATGTTGTTACCCACATACGAAAAATGAGCAGGCACCTGCAGCATGCCACAACAGAAGAAGAAAAAAAAAAGAGATGGCAACGCCGGCAGCAAACGTGGTACGCGACAAACTAAAAAAGGGAATACTAAAGACCAGGGGAAAAAAAGGCCAGAAAAGTTCAGCGTGGACTCGTTTTTATGAGGTTGTAAATCAGGATGATAGTAATGCTGGCTACGTGATTTGCAAGAGCTGCGACGCTGTTTATGTCTACGACAGTCACAAAACCGGGACATCTAACATGGTGCATCACATTTGTGCAAAACCCCGAACCTCCACAAACACCCTGAGCATGAGCAGTTTCGTCCGCCGTGATCCCAGAAGAGTGCCACAGGATGTTGAAACAAGATAGAACGCAGCTGCCTGCAGCAGTTTGAGTGGCGCGAGCGCGCTTGGAGGTGCGCTCAGCGCGGCTCCCAGATGATTGCGCACTGGTGTGCCTCTGGGCCGTGACAGCGTGGCACGCATTGAATGTCTCTGCTGCATTGGATCAGTCTCCTTTCTTTAACAGGCAAAAGCTTTATAACCTCACTAATGCCTTGCATCGTCTATATTAGATATATAACAACGGGCGGGTGGCGGATGGCGGGCGGGTGCGGTTTTGATTAAATGTTAGTTCGGGTGGATGGCGGATGGTTGACGACTTTTGTGATGCGGTTGCGGATGAAATAATTGCCTATCCGCGCATCTCTACACTAGAATATCAATGCCAAAAGTTTTGACTCAATTAAAATTGTTAGTTTTTTTACTTGCCAATTGTTGGGCGTGAGTAAAAATGTGTGTTTTTGTGTGTATTTCCGACGCACAGCACTCAAGCAAAACGTCTTTGCAACGTTAACACCTTCGACATATTTCTCCTTCCAGATGGTTCTGCTGGCGCGGTGCGAGGGCCACTGCAGCTGGACCACGCGCTCCGACCCGCTCATCTCCTTCAGCTCGGTGCTGAAGCAGCCCTTCAAGAGCACCTGCTCCTGCTGCCGGCCGCACACCTCCAAGCTCAAGGCGGTGCGGCTGCGCTGCGCCGGCGGCACACGCATCACCGCCACCTACAGATACATCCTGGCCTGCAACTGTGAGGAGTGCAGCTAAAGCTAAGCTCATTCATCGCCGCATAGAACCTTTTTTTTTTTTCTTAACCCGACATGTGCTGGATCTTTACTGGAGCACACCTGCACCGCCTCTCTCGCTCACCCAGTAACATTTGACACGCTCATCCACAGGGTTTTTTTGGCGAGGTGGTTCAGGTGGACTATAAAAAGATGGCGGCGGTGGCGTCAGACCGTGTGAGGCGTTTCTTCAATGTGGTCTATTTGAATCTCCTGTAATATCACGCTGGATTTATACAAGCTTCTCTCTCTCTCTCTCTCTCTGGGAGGAAACTTTTCCTCGTGGACTTCCTGGTAGTCCTCCTCCAAGAATAACACAATCTCACACTGACTCACTGACACCCCGGGGGTCAAATCTCGGAGCCATCACGTGAAGTCACGGTCGGTTTATTCTGTCCATTGTGGTGTTCTCCCTTCATTAAAGTACACATTTTGTCAACGCAAACTAAGATTTTAGCTCATATTTGATTTGGATTAATTTGACAATATTAATTAATCTTCTTTCCACTTCCAGTCATCCAACGTTTCAGTACTGAACTACTAAGGCCATTACAGGCTCTTTGTCGCCCTCTGCTGGACAGTTGTGTAAGACACACCACCATGTTATTTTCTGATGAAGTGCAAAAAAAACAACCTTAACTTCTCAAAAAGTTTTGTTTCGTACGAGTTGGTTTTATTGCAGTAAGACAACACAGACATCTTAAATACATCACTATTAGAGTTACATACGTTTTATGATAAGTATATATTTTTTATTTTTAAGGAGCATTTTTAATGTCACTTAAATAAAAAAAATTTTAGTTTGGTAAAAAAACTCATTACATCCTAAACAGATAAACATAATTCATCATTTGTGATTTTTTTCTTTTTAGTTAAAACAGAAGAGCATTTTTAAAAATGTATATTTTTAATGTGACTTAAAACGTTTTGTGTTATTGCTGTGACTATAGCACCATTTTAAAGGGCCCAAAATATATAATAAATAGATAGATGATTAGAATTATAACATGTATTAATTAGAATGTTTATAATTTTATTTTATTTTATTTAATATGTTATATCATTATTTAATGCCTGACTATCTAGAAAGTCTAAATGTGTATTTTCATATAATTTAATTGTACTGTATATAATATAATATATTGGCCCTGCGATGAGGTGGCGACTTGTCCAGGGTGTACCCCGCCTTCCGCCCGATTGTAGCTGAGATAGGCTCCAGCGCCCCCCGCGACCCCAAAAGGGAATAAGCGGTAGAAAATGGATGGATGGATGGATGTATATAAATATATTTATATACATATATTCATATATGTGTGTGTGTGTGTATATATATATATATATATATATATATATATATATATATATATATATATATATATATATATATATGTGTGTATGTACATATACTGTGTGTGGGGGGGGGAAATGTGTATATATATATATATATATATATATATATATATATATATATATGTACATATACTGTGTGTGGGGGGGGAAATGTGTACACACATATATATATATATATATATATATATATATATATATATATATATATATATATATATATATATGTATGTATGTATGTACATATACTGTGTGTGGGGGGGAAATGTGTGTGTGTGTGTATATATATATATATATATATATATATATATATATATATATATATATATATATATATATATATATATATATATATATATATATATATATATATGTATATATGTCAAAGCGCTTTGAGTACCTTGAAGGTAGAAAAGCGCTATACAAGTACAACCCATTTATTATCATTTATATATATATATATATATATATATATATATATATATATATATATATATATATATATATATATATATATTTTTTTTTTATTATTTTTATTTATTTATTTTTTTTGTGTATGTGTATATTTATATATGTATATATATTTCCCCCCATGACCAATGTATTTATCTTATGACCTTTTTTTAACGTATTCATTCTAGAAGCGTCTGTCAATATTAGCCATGAAGAGGAGACACAGTGGGCGGGATCAATCATCTGATTGGTTGAACAGCAAAGTAATACATGATTATTTATCTCATACCAGGTCGGTATTTATTTATTTTTTACCCCAAAATGCATTGTTTTCTTAGTTTGTTAGCTAATACCACCACAAATATGTTGATATATGTTCATTTGAAAAAAAAAACGTTTTCGTCTTTTTAGGGCCAGACTACAGCAGTAAGTAAATATCAACTTGTCAGATAGCTAGCTTGTTTGGAGTCAAATTAGCAACCCAGCTAGTTCCGCTAACACAATAAATAATGTATTAGTTATTTATGGTTGGCGTTATTTAGTTTTGTGCAGTTACTATAACTAGTCCCTTTATGAGATAAATGTAGCTCATAATGAATTAGTTATTTTATGGTTAGTGTTATTTAGAATTTGTGCAGTTACTAACTAGTCCCTTTATGAGATAAATTTAGCAATTTAACTAATAATGTATTAGTTATTTATGGTTAGTGTTATTTAGAATTTGTGCAGTTACTAACTAGTCCCTTTATGAGATAAATGTAGCTAATAATGAATTAGTTATTTTATGATTAGTGTTATTTAGAATGTGTGCAGTTACTAACTCGTCCCTTTGTGAGATAAATTTAGCAATTTAACTAATAATGTATTAGCTATTCATGGTTAGTGTTATTTAGAACTTGTGCAGTTACTAACTAGTCCCTTTGTGAAATAAATTTAGCAATTTAACTAATAATGTATTAGTTATTTATGGTTAGTGTTATTTAGAATGTGTGCAGTTACTAACTAGTCCCTTTGTGAGATAAATTGAGCAATTTAACTAATAATGTATTAGTTATTTATGGTTAGTGTTATTTAGAATTTGTGCAGTTACTTACTAGTCCCTTTGTGAGATAAATTTAGCAATTTAATAATGTATTAGTTATTTATGGTTAGTGTTATTTAGAATGTGTGCAGTTACTAACTAGTCCCTTTATGAGATAAATGTAGCTAATAATGAATTAGTTATTTTATGGTTAGTGTTATTTAGAACTTGTGCAGTTACTAACTAGTCCCTTTGTGAGATAAATTGAGCAATTTAACTAATAATGTATTAGTTATTTATGGTTAGTGTTATTTAGAATTTGTGCAGTTACTTACTAGTCCCTTTGTGAGATAAATTTAGCAATTTAATAATGTATTAGTTATTTATGGTTAGTGTTATTTAGAATGTGTGCAGTTACTAACTAGTCCCTTTATGAGATAAATGTAGCTAATAATGAATTAGTTATTTTATGGTTAGTGTTATTTAGAATGTGTGCAGTTACTAACTAGTCCCTTTGTGAGATAAATTTAGCAATTTAACTAATATCAAATCAAATCAAATCAACTTTATTTATAAATAATGTATTAGCTATTTATGGTTTTCGTGCAGTTACTAACTAGTCCCTTTGTGAGATAAATTTAGCAATTTAACTAATAATGTATTAGTTATTTATGGTTAGTGTTATTTAGAATTTGTGCAGTTACTAACTAGTCCCTTTGTGAGATACATTTTGCAATTTAACTAATAATGTATTAGTTATTTATGGTTAGTGTTATTTAGAATTTGTGCAGTTACTAACTAGTCCCTTTGTGAGATAAATTTTGTAATTTAACTAATAATGTATTAGTTATTTATGGTTAGTGTTATTTAGAATGTGTGCAGTTACTAACTAGTCCCTTTGTGAGATAAATTTAGCAATTTAACTAATAATGTATTAGTTATTTATGGTTAGGGTTATTTAGAATGTGTGCAGTTACTAACTAGTCCCTTTGTGAGATAAATTTAGCAATTTAACTAATAATGTATTAGTTATTTATGGTTAGTGTTATTTAGAATGTGTGCAGTTACTAACTAGTCCCTTTGTGAAATAAATTTAGCAATTTAACTAATAATTTATTAGTTATTTATGGTTAGTGTTATTTAGAATGTGTGCAGTTACTAACTAGTCCCTTTATGAGATAAATGTAGCTAATAATGAATTAGTTATTTTATGGTTAGTGTTATTTAGAACTTGTGCAGTTACTAACTAGTCCCTTTGTGAGATAAATTTAGCAATTTAACTAATATCAAATCAAATCAAATCAACTTTATTTATAAATAATGTATTAGCTATTTATGGTTTTTGTGCAGTTACTAACTAGTCCCTTTGTGAGATACATTTTGCAATTTAACTCATAATGTATTAACTATTTATGGTTAGTGTTATTTAGAATGTGTGCAGTTACTAACTAGTCCCTTTGTGAGATAAATCTAGCAATTTAACTAATAATGTATTAGTTATTTATGGTTAGTGTTATTTAGAATTTGTGCAGTTACTAACTAGTCCCTTTGTGAGATACATTTTGCAATGTAACTAATAATGTATTAGCTATTTATGGTTAGTGTTATTTAGAATTTGTGCAGTTACTAACTAGTCCCTTTGTGAGATAAATTTTGCAATTTAACTAATAATGTATTAGTTATTTATGGTTAATGTTATTTAAAATTTGTGCAGTTACTAACTAGTCCCTTTGTGAGATAAACTTAACAATTTAACTAATAATTGATTAGTTATTTATGGTTAGTGTTATTTAGAATTTGTGCAGTTACTAACTTGTCTCTTTTTGAGATAAATGTAGCTATCTAGCCATAATAGGCCTTCTACCTGCTCACCACATTTTATTTTATGATAATGACCTCTGGAAATAAATAAAATGACAAATACGATATGCTGGACTATTTATTGTGTACTCATTAGTGACTATATGGTTGTCGTAATATACGAGCTAATCCCTAAACTACTAACTTCTTAATCCTTTTAGCCTCCCAACGCTGACGTCATTATGTTTTATGATTATTACAGCATTTTCATAACCAATAAGACATGATTCATGTTCTGGAAGCAATATTTCTACTTCAATGATGTCAGCTGACTGTGGTGAGTAGTATTGCATCATTTGGTTTTTACTCCAAGTATCATATTTGATTTCCTTCCTGCTTTTTTTGCAGCGTGACTGTGGGATGTGCAAGCGTGAGGCCTTTTCTAGCTCATTCCATAAATGAGATCAAATGAGGATTAGGATTAACGCCATCGGTGGTCACATTAACGCACGAGTAGGGGGTCTCTTCATTTTTTAATAGATGCATGAATGCTGACACAGCTCATTATTTTATGTACAAAAACACATTAATTATTTTTAGAGAATTTGCTGATTTGACAGCACATTTTTTTTATTGTAAAAAAACTTGCACATTTGAGTTCAAGGCATGTCATACCATCCTCAACCACAAGAGGGTATCAAAACATCTTAAAGCCACAAAAAAGGAGATTTCAATTGTATCTTTTTTTACTTGGAAGTGTTTTCTAAATAGTAAATTAAGTTAATTTAAGATAAAGTTCTCACTTCATCCAAATGATTAATTAAGTTTATTACAGTTAAATTAATCTATTTGAAAAAAATAAAATAAAATTAATAGTTGTAGCCAATTATTACACAATGATGCTAATCATAATTATGATAATATTAAGTAGTGATTTAAAATTGAAATAATGCATATCAAATATTATGGAAAAGCAATATAAACTTTAATGAAATTTCACAGAAAAAATCAATATTGTTTTTTTTTAACCTGCTTTAATGTAATTGTATTAATTTAATCTAAATATTAAATATTATGTTTAACCAACAATTACCTAAACTTTGTCCAAATAACGCATTGATCCAACAACCACTTTTGTTTTATGTCCAACCTCCGAGGACAAAGCTACGAACAATGGGAGACCGGGCTTTCTGCTCCGCCGCTCCCAGTCTGTGGAACGCTCTCCCTGACCACCTGAGGGCACCACAGACTGTGGATGCTTTTAAAAAAAGGCTTAAAAGCCCTTCTTTTGAGGAAAAAAAACAACAACATTTTTTTTAGATATATGCATACTAGTTATAGCTATTTGGCTGTTCTAGTTTTTATTTTTATTTGTTTATTTATTTATTTATTTTAATACGCTGTAGCACTTTGAGATTGTTTACTCAATATAAAGTGCTTTGTTTTTTTTTTACAAATAAAATCTATTATTATTATTTCCCCCAAAAATGTTTAATATGAACAGTGTATCTCCAATCCATGACATTTTCCCAAATATTTAATAATAAAAATTAATATTAGGTTGACTTAATCGTGCTGATTTCATCATATAGGAACAGCAATATATTGGATATTTACATTATAGTTTGATTGATTCAATTATATTATTGTAATAAAAATTAAATACAAAATTGACAAAAATTAATATTACATAATAGTCAAAATATTGTTATTGTAACAAAATATTTTTCATTTATTCTTTTTAATAGAATCAACTAATTTGAAAGTTGTTTTATTTGTGTGCTCCTGCATAAAAATGACGAATGAATTAACCATTTTTAAATATTGTGTTGACCCAACGTTATTTTAATTGAAATGAAAACCTCCTGTATAATATTTTTATTTATTTTTTTATTTTGGGATTTAATGTATTCATATAAAGTTTTTTTTTGTGCTCCAGCATTAAAAATTACAAATTAAAAAAATATTGTGTTGACCGACTTTTAATTCAGGGGTGTCAAACTAATTTTAGATCAGGGGCCACATGGAGAAAAATCTACCCCCAAGTGGGCCGGTCTGGTAAAATCACGGCACCATAACTTAAAAATAAAGACAACTTCAGATTGTTTTCTTTGTTTAAAAATAGAATAAACACAGTATGAAAATGTACAATTTTTTTTACACTTACATGTTGCAATTAATAGTATTCTATCTTTATTTGTCGTTATTTATACTTTCAGTCAACTCATCGGTGTTCATTTTCAATCTATCAAGATAAAAAAAATGATACCAAAATCAAATTACAGGATGTTATTTGATCATTTTCCTCGACTAGTGCACTAACATCATGTGGTTTATTTTGTACATATGTAGCATCATCTACAAAGATACAAAGGATTGCTATTGCGACATCTAGTGGACACATTTAGAACAGCTGTTTCTTTCATTCATGCTCAGTGGCCTAGTGGTTAGAGTATCCACCCTGATAGCTGGTAGGTTGTGAGTTCAAAACCCGACAGAGTCATAACAAAGACTTTAAAAAAAAAAAAACACAAAGCGCGCTGAAATGGAGTGTGGATTAGGGCTGCAACTAACGACTATTTTGATAGTCGATTAGTCCACGATTACCTCAACGATTAATCAGATAAAGCGTACACATATTTAATGGCTGTAACTTTTCCGTCGACTTTAAATGCAGCTTAAGTTATTTTAGGCACCTGCTTAAGAACATGAGAACAACAAAGATGACTAATTCATTCATAAATATGTATTTATACTGTAACTGTGCTGCTCATTCACCTGTGAAAAAATTAAAATGACTAATAAAAGATTGTCCATTGAAAAGAAAGGAAAGGCAAAGTCCTAAAAAAACCTACTAAAAACAACCTTGTTTATGTATTTAAAAAAAACAGTAAAAATAGCAACAAAGACTATAAAAACGGGAGCCATTACCTCCCTGCTTGGCACTCAGCGTCAAGGGTTGGAATTGGGGGTTAAATCACCAAAAAAATGATTCCCGGGCGTGGCCACCGCTGCTGCTCACTGCTCCCCTCCCCTCACAGGGGGGTGAACAAGGGTGATGGGTCAAATGCAGAGATTAATTTCACCACACCTAGTGTGTGTGTGACAATCATTGGTACTTTAACTTAAATTAATTGTGTTTTGGAAAAGGGTTGTCATAAACGTTACTTAATTCATAAAACAAATAATACAAAAGAAAACACACTTTTATGCATATTTAAATGTATTCAGTTATGAACATTCATTCACTTTCTTCTTTCCTTCATGGATCTAAACTTTACCGCTTGTTTCTATATTTTTATTGTAATATTTTCAGAATGTGTTTGTTCTATTTTTGGTCAAAGTAAGTTTTTTCCCTTTGTGAGATAAATGTATTAATTTAACTAATAATGTATTAGTTATTTATGGTTAGTGTTACTTAGAATGTGTGCAGTTACTAACTAGTCCTTTTGGGAGGTACATTTAGCAATTTAACTAATAATGTATTACTTATTTATGGTTAGTTTTACTTAGAATGTGTGCAGTTACTAACTAGTCCCTTTGCGAGATAAATTTAGCAATTTAACTAATAATGTATTAGTTATTTATGGTTAGTGTTATTTAGAATGTGTGCAGTTACTAACTAGTCCCTTTGTGAGATAAATTTAGCAATTTAACTAATAATGTATTACTTATTTATGGTTAGTGATATTTAGAATGTGTGCAGTTACTAACTAGTCCCTTTGTGAGATAAATTTAGCAATTTAACTAATAATTTATTAGTTATTTATGGTTAGTGCTATTTAGAATGTGTGCAGTTACTAACTAGTCCCTTTGTGAGATAAATTTAGCAATTTAACTAATAATGTATTAGTTATTTATGGTTAGTGTTACTTAGAATGTGTGCAGTTACTAACTAATCATTTTGGGAGATACATTTAGCAATTTAACTAATACTTTATTAGTTATTTATGGTTAGTGCTATTTAGAATGTGTGCAGTTACTAACTAGTCCCTTTGTAAGATAAATTTAGCAATTTAACTAATAATGTATTAGTTATTTATGGTTGGTGTTATTTAGAATGTGTGCAGTTACTAACTAGTCCCTTTGTGAGATAAATTTAGCAATTTAACTAATAATGTATTGGCTATTTATGGTTAGTGTTACTTAGAATGTGTGCAGTTACTAACTAGTCCCTTTGTGAGATAAATTTAGCAATTTAACTAATAATTTATTAGTTATTTATGGTTAGTGCTATTTAGAATGTGTGCAGTTACTAACTAGTCCCTTTGTGAGATAAATTTAGCAATTCAACTAATAATGTATTGGCTATTTATGGTTAGTGTTACTTAGAATGTGTGCAGTTACTAACTAGTCCCTTTGTGAGATACATTTAGCAATTTAACTAATAATGTATTAGTTATTTATGGTTAGTGTTACTTAGAATGTGTGCAGTTACTAACTAATCATTTTGGGAGATACATTTAGCAATTTAACTAATACTTTATTAGTTATTTATGGTTAGTGCTATTTAGAATGTGTGCAGTTACTAACTAGTCCCTTTGTGAGATAAAGTTAGCAATTTAACTAATGTATTAGTTATTAATGGTTAGTGTTATTTAGAATTTGTGCAGTTACAAACTATTCCCTTTGTGAGATAAATTTAGCAATTTAACTAATAATGTATTAGTTATTTATGGTTAGTGTTACTTAGAATGTGTGCAGTTACTAACTAGTCCCTTTGGGAGATACATTTAGCAATTTAAATAATAATGTATTAGTTATTTATGGTTAGTGCTATTTAGAATGTGTGCAGTTACTAACTAGTCCCTTTATGAGATAAATTTAGCAATTTAACTAATAATGTATTAGCTATTTATGGTTAATGTTATTTAAAATGTGTGCAGTTACTAACTAGTCCCTTTGTGGGACGAATTTACTAATTTAACTAATAATGTTTTAGTTAATTATGGTTAGTGTTATTTAGAATGTGTGCAGTTACTAACTAGTCCCTTTGTGAGATAAATTTAGCAATTTAACTAATAATTTATTAGTTATTTATGGTTAGTGTTATTTAGAATGTGTGCAGTTACTAACTAGTCCCTTTGTGAGATAAATTTAGCAATTTAACTAATAATGTATTATAGTCATTGGTACTTTAACCTTAACTTTAAACATTTCAGCTCATTTTTATACTTAGCAAACTCAAAGCGCGGGCCAAATAAAACCTGATCCCGTACGTTTGACACCCCTGGTTCAATTTGATTGAAATGAAAACCACCTGTTTCTCCAACATTATTGGATGAAATTATAATATATATATTTTTAAATTTAAATAAAAGTCAAAGTCTATTTTTTTTTAAACATATTTTCTCCTGTATTTACTTTACAGTGTAAACAGCAGAAGAAGAAAAAGGCAGCGTCATGACTTGAGTGGGAGGAGTCTGGTGGATGGGGGGGGCAGGGAGGGGGTCTTGCCCTTCCCCGCCCACACGTGCTTTATAATCCAGATGCGCCCCTGCGTGCAGCCATCGGCCCCAAAGCCAGCAGGCAGGACGACGTGGAGGAAGAAGAAGAAGAAATAAGAGGAAGAAGAAGGCAGAATGACGACGGCAGGCAACACCTTCGACGTGGTCGTGGTCGGCGGAGGGATATCAGGTGAGTGAAAACAATCAAATCATGCGAACGTTCCGCACTTGGTATAAATAGACCGCATGTAGATTGTTGACAACTGTTGCTCCTGCCGCCGCTCTCGACTGCGGACCACTGCCGTACCTCCGGATCGACGCGAAGAAATACATGTTTGATTTGCGTCGATCGCCGCCAACGACACAATTAATGTCGCCTGTTGAGCAAGAGCTAATCATCCGCCGCACACTTTGCTTACATAAGAGGAGGCGGGGGTGGGCGGATAGTGTGTGTGGGGGGGGGGGGGGGGGGGGGGGGAGGTTTCCCTTTTCTCGCTATTAAACACTTTGTTTGCATAACTCTCATTATTATCATCTTGTCACTTTCTTGTCTTTACATGTATCTTTGCATCGAATATAATAATGATACTTGTTTTATTTCATAGTTTATTATTATTATTTATTCTATTTATATGTTATTATTATGTTTACTATTATTATCAATAATATTGTACGATAAATAGATCCATCACCACAGATGTATGTGTAATATTTTATATATATATATATATATATATATATATATATATATATATATATATATATATATATATATATATATATATATAACAATGAATATTAAAAAGCCATTATGAGGGCATTCATAAAAAAAAACCATATTAATTTAATAATATCATGAGTGTGGTTGTAGAACTGTGTGTGTAAAAATGCAAAAAAGGCAACGGTGCACATTTTGTTTTGTATATACAGGTAAAAGCCAGTAAATTAGAATATTTTGAAAAACTTGATTTATTTCAGTAATTGCATTCAAAAGGTGTAACTTGTACATTATATTTATTCATTGCACACAGACTGATGCATTCAAATGTTTATTTCATTTAATTTTGATGATTTGAAGTGGCAACAAATGAAAATCCAAAATTCCGTGTGTCACAAAATTAGAATATTGTGTAAGGCTAATACAAAAAAGGGATTTTTAGAAATGTTGGCCAACTGAAAAGTATGAAAATGAAAAATATGAGCATGTACAATACTCAATACTTGGTTGGAGCTCCTTTTGCCTCAATTACTGCGTTAATGCGGCGTGGCATGGAGTCGATGAGTTTCTGGCACTGCTCAGGTGTTATGAGAGCCCAGGTTGCTCTGATAGTGGCCTTCAACTCTTCTGCGTTTTTGGGTCTGGCATTCTGCATCTTCCTTTTCACAATACCCCACAGATTTTCTATGGGGCTAAGGTCAGGGGAGTTGGCGGGCCAATTTAGAACAGAAATACCATGGTCCGTAAACCAGGCACGGGTAGATTTTGCGCTGTGTGCAGGCGCCAAGTCCTGTTGGAACTTGAAATCTCCATCTCCATAGAGCAGGTCAGCAGCAGGAAGCATGAAGTGCTCTAAAACTTGCTGGTAGACGGCTGCGTTGACCCTGGATCTCAGGAAACAGAGTGGACCGACACCAGCAGATGACATGGCACCCCGACTTGGCGCCTGCACACAGCGCAAAATCTACCCGTGCCTGGTTTAAACTCATCGACTCCATGCCACGCCGCATTAACGCAGTAATTGAGGCAAAAGGAGCTCCAACCAAGTATTGAGTATTGTACATGCTCATATTTTTCATTTTCATACTTTTCAGTTGGCCAACATTTCTAAAAATCCCTTTTTTGTATTAGCCTTACACAATATTCTAATTTTGTGACACACGGAATTTTGGATTTTCATTTGTTGCCACTTCAAATCATCAAAATTAAATGAAATAAACATTTGAATGCATCAGTCTGTGTGCAATGAATAAATATAATGTACAAGTTACACCTTTTGAATGCAATTACTGAAATAAATCAAGTTTTTCAAAATATTCTAATTTACTGGCTTTTACCTGTATATTTGACAAATATTGATTTAACAATAAATAACAATAAATCAATAATTGGTTCAACAAATACTCAATATTAAAAAAAAACATTATGAGGACATTCATGAAAAAAAGTATATATTCATTTGCTGTTGAACATTTTGTTTGCATAACTCTCATAATTATCTCGTCACTTTCTTGTCTTTACATGCATCTTTGCATCTAATATAATAATGATACTTGTTTTATTTCATATTTTATTATTATTATTTATTCTATTTATATGTTATTATTATTATGTTTACTATTGTTATCAATATTATTGTACAATAAATAGTTCCATCACCACAGATGTATGTGTAATATTAGATTTATATATATATATATATATATATATATATATATGTATATACATGTATATAAAACAATGAATATTACAAAGCCATTATGAGGGCATTCATTAAAAAAACCATATTAATTTAATAATATTATGAGTGTGGTTGTAGAACTGTGTGTGCAAAAATGCAAAAAAGGCAACAGTGCACATTTTATTTTGTATATATATTTTACAAATATTGATTTAACAATAAATAACAATAAATCAATAATTGGTTCAACAAATACTCAATATTAAAAAAAAGCATTATGAGGACATTCATGAAAAAAGTATATATTCATTCGCTATTGAACACTTTGTTTGCATAACTCTCATAATTAACTTGTCACTTTCTTGTCTTTACATGCATCTTTGCATCTAATATAATAATGATACTTGTTTTATTTCATATTGTATTATTATTATTTATTCTATTTATATGTTATTATTATGTTTACTATTATCAATATTATTGTACAATAAATAGTTCCATCATCACAGATGTATGTGTAATATTATATATATATATATATATATATATATATATATATATATATATATATATATATATATATAACAATGAATATTAAAAAGCCATTATGAGGGCATTCATTAAAAAAAACATATTAATTTAATAATATCATGAGTGTGGTTGTAGAACTGTGTGTGTAAACATGCAAAAAAGGCAACGGTGCACATTTTATTTTGTATATATATTTTACAAATATTGATTTAACAATAAATAACAATAAATCAATAATTGGTTCAACAAATACTCAATATTAAAAAAAAACATTATGAGGACATTCATGAAAAAAGTATATATTCATTCGCCATTGAACACTTTGTTTGCATAACTCTCATAATTATCTTGTCACTTTCTTGTCTTTACATGCATCTTTGCATCTAATATAATAATGATACTTGTTTTATTTCATATTGTATTATTATTATTTATTCTATTTATATGTTATTATTATGTTTACTATTATTATCAATATTATTGTACAATAAATAGATCCATCACCACAGATGTATGTGTAATATTAGATTTATCAATATATATATATATATATATATATGTCTTAATAAGGTTAACCAAAAAATAGTGCTCGATACCGTAGTAGAGCGCCATATATGTATGTGTGGGGGAAAAAAATCACAAGACTATTTCATCTCTACAGGCCTGTTTCATGAGGGGGGGTACCCTCAATCGTCAGGAGATTCTCCTGAGAATCTCCTGACGATTGAGGGTACCCCCCTCATGAAACAGGCCTGTAGAGATGAAATAGTCTTGTGATTTTTTTTCCCCACACATACATATATATATATATATATATATATATATATATATATATATATATATATATATATAACAATGACTATTAAAACGCCATTATGAGGGCATTCATAAAAAAAACCCAAAAATAATTTAATAATATTATGAGTGTGGTTGTAGAACTGTGTGTGTAAAAATGCAAAAAAGGCAACAGTGCACATTTTATTTTGTATATATATTTAACAATAAATAACAATAAATCAATAATTGGTTCAACAAATACTCAATATTAAAAAAAGCTTTATGAGGACATTCATGAAAAAAGTATATATTCATTCACTATTGAACACTTTGTTTGCATAACTCTCATAATTATCTTGTCACTTTCTTGTCTTTACATGCATCTTTGCATCTAATATAATAATGATACTTGTTTTATTTCATATTTTATTATTATTATTTATTCTATTTATATGTTATTATTATGTTTACTATTGTTATCAATATTATTGTACAATAAATAGATCCATCACCACAGATGTATGTGTAATATTAGATTCATTTATATATATATATATATATATATATATATATGAATATTAAAAAGCCATTATGAGGGCATTCATTAAAAAAAACATATTAATTTAGTAATATCATGAGTGTGGTTGTAGAACTGTGTGTGTAAACATGCAAAAAAGGCAACGATGCACATTTTATTTTGTATATATATTTTACAAATATTGATTTAACAATAAATAACAATAAATCAATAATTGGTTCAACAAATACTCAATATTTAAAAAAAAGCATTATGAGGACATTCATGAAAAAAGTATATATTCATTCGCCATTGAACACTTTGTTTGCATAACTCTCATAATTATCTTGTCACTTTCTTGTCTTTACATGCATCTTTGCATCCAATATAATAATGATACTTGTTTTATTTCATATTTTATTATTATTATTTATTCTATTTATATGTTATTATTATTATGTTTACTATTGTTATCAATATTATTGTACAATAAATAGATCCATCACCACAGACATATGTGTAATATTAGATTCATTTATATATATATATATATATATATATATATATATATATATATATATATATATATATATATATATATATATATATATATATATGTGTATATATATATATATATATATATATATATATATATATATATATATATATATATATATATATAAATAAAACAAAGAATATTACAAAGCCATTATGAGGGCATTCATTAAAAAAAAAACATATTCATTTAATAATATCATGAGTGTGGTTGTAGAACTGTGTGTGTAAAAATGCAAAAAAGGCAACGGTGCACATTTTATTTTGTATATATATTTTACAAATATTGATTTAACAATAAATAACAATAAATCAATAATTGCTTCGACAAATACTCAATATTAAAAAAAAACATTATGAGGACATTCATGAAAAAAGTATATATTCATTCGCCATTGAACACTTTGTTTGCATAACTCTCATAATCATCTTGTCACTTTCTTGTCTTTACATGCATCTTTGCATCTAATATAATAATGATACTTGTTTTATTTCATATTTTATTATTATTATTTATTCTATTTACCGTATTTTTCGGAGTATAAGTCGCACCTGCCGAAAATGCATAATAAAGAAGGAAGAAAACATATATAAGTCGCACTGGAGCCTGGCCAAACTATGAAAAAAAACTGCAACTTATAGTCCGAAAAATACGGTATATGTTATTATTATGTTTACTATTGTTATCAATATTATTGTACAATAAATAGTTCCATCACCACAAATGTATGTGTAATATTAGATTTACATATATATATATACATATATATATACAGGTAAAAGCCAGTAAATTAGAATATTTTGAAAAACTTGATTTATTTCAGTAATTGCATTCAAAAGGTGTAACTTGTACATTATATTTATTCATTGCACACAGACTGATGCAGTCAAAATGTTTATTTCATTTAATTTTGATGATTTGAAGTGGCAACAAATGAAAATCCAAAATTCCGTGTGTCACAAAATTAGAATATTACTTAAGGCTAATACAAAAAAGGGATTTTTAGAAATGTTGGCCAACTGAAAAGTATGAAAATGAAAAATATGAGCATGTACAATACTCAATACTTGGTTGGAGCTCCTTTTGCCTCAATTACTGCGTTAATGCGGCGTGGCATGGAGTCGATGAGTTTCTGGCACTGCTCAGGTGTTATGAGAGCCCAGGTTGCTCTGATAGTGGCCTTCAACTCTTCTGCGTTTTTGGGTCTGGCATTCTGCATCTTCCTTTTCACAATACCCCACAGATTTTCTATGGGGCTAAGGTCAGGGGAGTTGGCGGGCCAATTTAGAACAGAAATACCATGGTCCGTAAACCAGGCACGGCTAGATTTTGCGCTGTGTGCAGGCGCCAAGTCCTGTTGGAACTTGAAATCTCCATCTCCATAGAGCAGGTCAGCAGCAGGAAGCATGAAGTGCTCTAAAACTTGCTGGTAGATGGCTGCATTGACCCTGGATCTCAGGAAACAGAGTGGACCGACACCAGCAGATGACATGGCACCCCAAACCATCACTGATGGTGGAAACTTTACACTAGACTTCAGGCAACGTGGATCCTGTGCCTCTCCTGTCTTCCTCCAGACTCTGGGACCTCGATTTCCAAAGGAAATGCAAAATTTGCATGGTTGGGTGATGGTTTGGGGTGCCATGTCATCTGCTGGTGTCGGTCCACTCTGTTTCCTGAGATCCAGGGTCAACGCAGCCGTCTACCAGCAAGTTTTAGAGCACTTCATGCTTCCTGCTGCTGACCTGCTCTATGGAGATGGAGATTTCAAGTTCCAACAGGACTTGGCGCCTGCACACAGCGCAAAATCTAGCCGTGCCTGGTTTACGGACCATGGTATTTCTGTTCTAAATTGGCCCGCCAACTCCCCTGACCTTAGCCCCATAGAAAATCTGTGGGGTATTGTGAAAAGGAAGATGCAGAATGCCAGACCCAAAAACGCAGAAGAGTTGAAGGCCACTATCAGAGCAACCTGGGCTCTCATAACACCTGAGCAGTGCCAGAAACTCATCGACTCCATGCCACGCCGCATTAACGCAGTAATTGAGGCAAAAGGAGCTCCAACCAAGTATTGAGTATTGTACATGCTCATATTTTTCATTTTCATACTTTTCAGTTGGCCAACATTTCTAAAAATCCCTTTTTTGTATTAGCCTTACACAATATTCTAATTTTGTGACACACGGAATTTTGGATTTTCATTTGTTGCCACTTCAAATCATCAAAATTAAATGAAATAAACATTTGAATGCATCAGTCTGTGTGCAATGAATAAATATAATGTACAAGTTACACCTTTTGAATGCAATTACTGAAATAAATCAAGTTTTTCAAAATATTCTAATTTACTGGCTTTTACCTGTGTATATATATATAAAACAATGAATATTGGCTTGAGGTGAAGGCTAATTAGATTTTAGTGTAACGTTAGCTCATTTTGCGGTGTGTGTGTGTGTGTGTGTGTGTGTGTGTTACGGACAGCAAAGCCCTGTCTGTCTGTCATTTCACTTTACCTTTTTCTGTGTTGATTGAGCTGTGTTGAAGCAGCAAAAAAGGACATTATATTAAATGAAGAGTTTCTGTCTCTGATAGTTGATATAATAATGTAAGTGCATCATTAAGCCTACATGAACTCCATGGTGTTCAGGGATGAATAGTCTCTCCTATTGCTTTTGTGCTATTTTTTTCAGCTATAGTTACATTAATCATTAGTAATGCAGCAGCCTAGTTTTGAATGGCAGGGTCCCTGCTATCACATGTTGATAAAAATATAACATTTACATAATCAAAATCAACTACAGGCTTCCCAAATGCTGTAATAAATTAAGCATGATGAGTTGACTTGAAACTGTTTAATGTTGCACTTTTTATATGTAGAAGAAAAGTTTTGTCATTTTATTTAATCTGAGCAACAACTTGATGCAGTTTAATGTTGATTAACGTGGGCAGAATTATTATAGTGTTCCCAATGTTAAAAGGATAAAGCCATTGTTTACACATTTGGTAAATAAATAACCAAAAAATTGATATTTTGTTGTTTTCTTACTGTACCAAAAATGAACCGAACCGTGACCTCTAAACCGAGGTACGTACCGAACCGAAATTTTTGTGTACCGTTACACCCCTACATTTTACATAGCAACATCATGCTGCGTTAGCTTATTGACCGTAGAAAAACAAAATGATCACACTGACAACTCCCGTATTGTAGCTGACTATCTGATAGTGAGCATAGCATTATTTTAAGATGTGTAGTGAAGCCTGCTTTTTGGTTGTTGTTTTTACAAAGCTGGTGGGCGGGTTTATACACGGGAATGGCTCATCTAACTAGGGGCGGGTCAGAGAGGTATGAAGTTTAATTTTAGGGCGTGTAGCAAAAGCGAGAAAACTATTAGACCGTAATTGTTTTTGACATTTATTAGCGGTCAAATAAAGATGTTTATGTGGACTTCTGCGTAACATAAGCATGTTGTTTCCTCCTGGCGACCGCCGCCCACTTTCTGCTGGCTCCAGCGCGGTGCGTCGGTCCGTCAGACCGAGCGATTTAGGTCAGTGTCACTTCAAATTCCAGTCAAGCAGGCCCAACATGCTGTGGAGAGCAGCTGATTCAACAACGTCCCCCTCCTTGTCACATTAAGGTGCAGCGCTGCCCTTGAGCAGCCGCACGTATCTTCAAACCGCATCCCCGACAAGATGGTGATTGTCCTTTACTGCTTCACGGGGCCACACTTAACGCTTGTGACGGCAGATAATCACTCCGAGAGACGAGCAGGAGGAAGGGGAAGAGAGCAGAAGCTGGGAAGCTAAGCATGTGGACAGGAAGTGGATAAAGAATGTCAGGGCAAGAGGGACGTACAGTAAGGATTCAAACATGCACACTCGTTGTTTGCGTGTAGACACTGCAGCCATCCACGCTTTCCCACACCCGCCCTGAAGTTAATGAGCTGTGAAATAACACTGTGTGGACTTTGACTTTGTGGATTTTTCCACTCTTTATTGCTATCTGTCATGTCTGTGTGATCATGTTTTTGTCTTAGTCATGTTTTATTTAGTTATTGGACTTTTTAGTTTCTGGCTTTTCACTCCCTTGTCTTGTTTCCATGATTACCCATTAGTTTCACCTGTTCCACGTTTGGACTCATTGTGCACTCTTGCTTGTCACCATAGCAACCATTAGTTTTCACCTGTCACGTCACGCACCTGTTTCACGTTTTGAGTCACGCACCTGTTTTCGTTAATCATGTCTGTAGTATTTAAGTTCATTGTTTTTCAGTTTGTCTTTCTGGTGACATCCCCGCATTTATGCTTCTGCGCACTCTCCACACCCTTATGACCCTTGCTACTCTTTTTTTCATGCCGGTTCCATGCCAAGTAAGTTTTTGTTTATTAAGCCACAGTTAGTGTTTTGTTTAATTGTTCATAGTTTCTGCCAATGTGCAAGTTCTGTGTTTATAGTCTAGTTTTGTACCTCCGCCCCTGTGCGCGCCTTTTGTTTGATCCTTTTTTTTGTAGTTTTAGTGCTTAAATAAATCATGTATTCCCTTTCACGCCACGTATGGTTCAAATCTTTTGCACCTCGGGAGAACAAACCACGCCATAGTCCTAGTCGTGACACTAATAATAATAACTGGGATTTATATAGCGCTTTTCTAAGTACCCAAAGTCGCTTTACATGTAGAACCCATCATTCACACCTGGTGGTGGTAAGCTACTTTCATAGCCACAGCTGCCCTGGGGTAGACTGACGGAAGCGTGGCTGCAATTTGCGCCAACGGCCCCTCCGACCACCACCTATCATTCATCATTCAGTTCACCGGTGTGAGTGGCACCGGGGGAAAAGGGTGAAGTGTCCCGCCTAAGGACATAACGGCAGCGATTTTTGGATGGTAAGAGGCGGGGAGCGAACCTGCAACCCTTAGGTTTCTGGCACGATTGCTCTACCCACTACGCCATGCCGCCCCCTAATCATCAATATATCAACAAAGGGTGGCAGTCATCGTTAATAACTAATAACTTAGTAGAGTTTTAACTTGCACTTACAGATGTAGCGACAAACTGTAGTTATTGACAGTGGTTTTCTGAAGTGTTCCTGAGCCCATGTGGTGATATCCTTTACACACTGATGTCGGGTTTTGGTGCAGTACCGCCTGAGGGATCGAAGGTCGCGGGCATTCAATGTTGGTTTACGTGCAGTGATTTCTCCAGATTCTCTGAACGTTTTGATGATATTACGGATCGTAGATGGTGAAATCCCTAAATTCCTTGAATAAACTGTCGGACAATTTGCTCACGCATTTGTTGACAAAGTGGTGACCCTCGCCCCATCCTTGTTTGTGGATGACTGAGCATTTCATGGAAGCTGCTTTTATACCCAATCATGGCACCCACCTGTTCCCAATTAGCCTGTTCACCTGTGGGATGCTCCAAATAAGTGTTTGATGAGCATTCCTCAACTTTCTCAGTCTTTTTTGCCACTTGTGACAGCTTTTTTGAAACATGTTGCAGGCATCAAATTCCAAATGAGCTAATATTTGTAAAAATGAACAAAGTTTACCAGTTTGAACGTTAAGTATCTTGTCTTTGCAGTCTATTCAATTGAATATTGTCATGTCTGTGTGATCATGTTTTTGTTTTAGTCATTTTCGGTTTTGTTTTTGGACTTTTTGTGCACGTTTTGTTTTGTCACCATAGCAACCATTAGTTTTCACCTGTCACGTCACGCACCTGTTTTCGTTAATCATGTCTATAGTATTTAAGTTCATTGTTTTCAGTTTGTCGTTCTGACGACATCCCACAATTATGCTCTACACACTCTTCATCCTCTTAGATCCTGCTTCATGTACCATGCCAAAGTAAGTTTTTGTTCCATGTTTATAGTCTTTTTGGTTTCATAGTTTGTTCTCCGCCATTGTGCGCGCCTTTTGTTTACTTCCTTTTTTTTTGTAGTTATAGTGTTTAAATAAAAATGTACTTACATTCCCGTCTCGCCCGAGCCAACTTTCCGTTGCATCCCGGAAAAGCAAACACCCAGGACCAAGTCTTGACAAATATAGGTTGAAAAGGATTTGCAAATCATTGTATTCTGTTTTTATTTACCATTTACACAACGTGCCAACTTCACTGCTTTTGGCTTTTGTAAATAACTAATACTTTTATGATATATGTTGCAAATAGCTATTGTGCTTTGTCTTTGGGGATTATTCCAATGGCCCTCATGCGAGGACATGAGACATGGGATTGGCCCTCAGTGGATCAATACGGATGCTTTCAGGGTTGGTCTGATTGTCACTTAGCTGCAATTGGATTGATTATGTTTGCTTTCCTGCAGGACGAGCACATAAAATCCCATTTTTATTTACCGGGGTTGGACAGGAAAAACATCAACAATCAGACGGTGTTGCGTTCTCTCACGCCGCTCCACCAGGAAGGGTTAGTTTAGGGTTTTGTCACAACAGTGGGAGACGTAGGACGCCATCGAGAGACTCTGTCCTAACAATATGGCCCGCTGTTGCCAAGGAGACAGCCGTGTCGCCGTGTCCTTTCCCAGCAGTGAGCATGAAAAGGTGTCTTTGTGAGAAACTTGTGGAGCAGTCGCTTTGAAACCGACAACATTCTTCTCTGGTCTCACAGCGCTCACATCGGAGAGCAGACAATTAGGTCACGCGGTGCCCGGGGTGGTGGAGAGCTGTGGAAAGACAGGGGACGTAAGACCACAACATTAGTTACAACTGCACAGTCCATTGTCCAACACTGTCGACAGCAGTGTTTCTTAACCATAGGGCCTATTGTTGGGCCACAAGCACCATCTAGAACAGTGGTTCTTAACCTGGGTTTGATGGAACCCGAGGGGTTTGGTGAGTCGAGCTCAGGGGTTCGGCGGAGGTCGAGACACACCCGACTCATCGTGTAAATACAAATTTCTCCCTATCGGCGTATTACGGATACGGCAACAGCAGAAGTCAGACTGATTTGCAGGTGTGTAATTTGTTGTGAGTTTATGCACTGTGTTGGTTTTGTTCTTTGAACAAGGTGATGTTCATGCACGCTTCATTTTATGCACCAGTAATAAAACATGGTCACACTTTAGTATGGGGAACATATTCACCATTAATTAGTTGCTTATGAACATACAAATTAGTAACTAGTCATTATTAAGTACTTATTAATGCCTTATTCGGCATGGCCTCATAACCCTGGCCCTAACCCTATCCCTAACCAAATAACTCTAAATTTGTCAAGACGAGGACTATGGTGTGTTTGTTTTCCCGAGATGCAAGTAGAGCTGGACTGGTCATGGCGTGAAGGTAAATACATATTTATTCATAATACTCAAAGGAACCAAAAAGCGCGCTCAAGGCGGAAGTACAAACTTGACTAACGAAACAAAAAGACTTGCACGTGGGCTAAAAACTGAACAATTAAACAAAAACACTAACTGTGGCATTAATAGAAAAAAACTTACTTGGACATGGCATGAAGTGCGCAGAGGTAGACAGAGTGTGACAGGGGTATAAATGCGGGATGTCGTCAGAACGACAAACTGAAAACAATGAACTTAAATACTATAGACATGATTAGTGAAAGCAGGTGCGTGACTCAAAACGTGAAACAGGTGCGTGACGTGACAGGTGAAAACGAATGGTTGCTCTGGTGACAAAACAAAAAGTGCACAAAAAGTCCAAAAACAAAACGGAACATGACTAAAACAAAACATGATCACACAGACATGACAAAATTAAGTCTTTGTTACTTAGAATTTGTTCCCCTCGTGTCCAAAAAACTCTAAATTAAGTCTTTGTTACTTAGAATATGTTCCCCATACTAAAGTGTTACCAAAAACATATAACTTTGTCTTGAATTTGAAAAAAAACATAATTTTATTTTTCACTAAAGAAGGGTTCGGTGAATGCGCATATGAAACTGGTGGGGTTCGGTACCTCCAACAAGGTTAAGAACCACTGATCTAGAGCGAGCCTGGGCAATTATTTTGACTCAGGGGCCAAATTTAGAGAAAAAAATGTGCCTGGGGGCCGGTATTATTTTTGGGAACACTAATACAAAACCTCTCAATAATGTCTGATTGAATGCTAAAAACGTTTTTGATTGATTGATTGAAACTTTTATTAGTAGATTGCACAGTACAGTACATATTCCGTACAATTGACCACTAAATGGTAACACCCCAATAAGTTTTTCAACTTGTTTAAGTCGGGGTCCACGTTAATCATTTCATGGTTATGACAGACCGCCTTAAAAACGGAATGAAATTTCACATTTTTTTACTGAATGAGACACCCATAATGTACATGGAAATAAAGAATGTGGGATTTACAATATTAACTATGAATGATAAAACACTAAATATTGACAACATTTGAACGTCACACACCTCTCCATCCACATATACAAACACAGCAAAATATGATCGCCAAGGGTAAAAAAACCAAAAAAAACCACCTACTATCTGATATATCACTAAGCTTTAGAACTTTGTTGTAAAAATATCCTTCCGCGTCTGTCCCTGCCACCCACATTTCAGGCTCTGGAAACACTCTGTGGAAAAGCTCCCCACCCACACTGCTTGGTGCCTCGTCTGAGCTGCTGTGACTTAGATTACCATAGTAACTAATTAGATTACCAAAGTAACTAACATATCATGCAAAAGCACAGATTCCAACCATTGAAATACTTTGTGTAGTTCAATACTTACGGTCATTAGAAAACATGACTGCACATCATAATGGCAGCTATACTTTCCATCTTGAAGATCTAAAAAAATTATCTGGGAATTTCCATTTGGGAAGTCTGGAGCTAAACTCATAGAGAAGTTCCTTAAGCGCAAAAAATATGATTAAAGTGGTGAAGCTGTATTTTCATTTGCACTTCATTTTTTTAACAGTTCAGTTAAAAACATATTTAATAGTATTTGTGTTTATTTGTTTTAGCACAACATAATTTTATGCAAATTAACATGTTGTCAGTTATTTGAGTATATTTGGTTAATACTATTTTTTTCTAATCAGCCTGACCTAAGATAGGGTTTATGTGTTAAATAGATAATAATATTTTGTGATTAACATATTGTTTCATATCATTTGACAAAGTTGTGAACTGTAAATAGGGTTAGATATAATTATTGAATAAAATCTAGAGTAACATTACTAATTTGTGTGAATATTTGAGTGGGCCCCAGGATGAAAAAGGTTTAAGAACCCCTGGTCTAAACTGCACATGAATTGCCACTTGCCAAGATTTAAAATTATATTTCAAGAAATTACCTTATATTTAAGAGCTATTTCCTTATTTTTAGTCATTGACTTTACAGCATAATCTTAATTTTAACATAAATAATTATACATTCTCTACTCTATTTTAAAAATGTTAGAATTGAGAAAATACATTTTTAAATAAGATATTTTGGTTTTACCCACATGGAAATTCTTGTTTAAAGATTTTGCAACATCCCGAGGATGCGCAATTTAAGAATTGCAAGTTGACAACTTTAACTAATGCTTGTTGTGTCAGGACTTGGACTATGGCATGATTTGTTCTCCCGTGGTGCAAATGATTTCGACCAGACATGGCGTGAAAGTGAAGACATATCTAATTTTAACACTCAAAAAAAGAAACAAACAAAAGGCGCTCACAGTGGAGGTACAAAACTTGGCTATAAACACAAAACTTGCACAAAGGCAGAAACTATGAACAATGAAACAAAAACACTAACTGTGGCATTAATAAACAAAAACTTACTTGGACATGGCATGAAGTGCGCAGAGGTAAACAGAGTGTGACAGGGGTATGAATCCGGATGTCGCCAGAAAGACAAACTGAAAACAATGAACTTAAATACTACAGACATGATTAGTGAAAACAGGTGCGTGACTCAAAACGTGAAACAGGTGTGTGACGTGACAGGTGAAAACTAATGGGTTGCTATGGTGACAAACAAGAGTACACAATGAGTCCAAACATGGAACAGGTGAAACTAATGGGTAACTATGGAAACAAGAAAAGGGCGTGAAAAGCCAGAAACTAAAGAGTCCAATAACTAAACAAAACAAAACATGACTAAAACAAAACATGATTACACAGACATGACATGTTGTCACAATAAAATAATTTGAATTTAGAAGTCCTTTTAATCTATGGATATAGAAATCTTGATTTAGATGTCTTATTAGGTAAAATTACATTACAAGGTAGATTTTGTTTAAAAAAAAACGTCCCAATTTGTGAATTGTTAGTCCACTTCTGCCATGCAATATAACAATAGGGAAAAAAAGGATGAATTAAGAATCTTTTTTTTTTTTAATTGGCCAAACCAACAGTAAAGAGTTCCACAACTACAATTGCAAGTGTCAAAGATATATATTTAATATATTTACACTTGGTGCAAATGTTATTCTAAATACGTCTTGATTTAACAATAATATTATGTGTATAAGGTAATAAAATAATTATTAGAAAATGCATTATGAGGGCATCCATTTAAAAATGATACATTTAATAATGATCTTGTAGAACTGTGTGTGTAAAAATGCATAAAGCCAAATTAAGTTATTACACAATGATGATGAATTATTGTACAGTAAATAGCGTCACTGCAACAACATTTGCAAAAGTGAATAAAATAATACAGTTAAAAATTAAATTTTTTAATGCACAAAAATTCCCAAAATTCCCCAGGTGCACATATCTTTTTTTGAGGAAGTAAATAAAATAATAAAAGGAAGGTTAAAAAAATGCATCAGATGCATATTGTACATAATAATTCAACAATATGCTAATGAGTGTAGAACTATGTTTGTAAAATTAAATATGTTATTGCACACAATGATGATACATTGTCGCATGTTAAACAAGGTCACAGCTGCAATTACATGTGTAAAAGTGAATACGTGTTTAATGAAAATGAACAATGTAAAGCACTTTGAGTCTATTTAAATATAATTGACTTCAAAGCAGTGTAAAAAATGCAGAAAGTACACAAAGGGCCTGATTTACTAAAATCCAAACACCACGTGGTTAACAGTGTGTGCTATCTATACAATAGTGTGTACTCATAGTGGATGTGTTGCGTGTGATCTACTAAGACTCCATGTGCAATTGAAAAGTAGCGCAGACCGCCCTATTTAAATGAGGATTTTGCGTGTACTATACGGGGCATCACCATGGAGATACTCATTTACTGCA
Source organism: Nerophis lumbriciformis (assembly GCF_033978685.3). Taxonomy (NCBI): domain Eukaryota; kingdom Metazoa; phylum Chordata; class Actinopteri; order Syngnathiformes; family Syngnathidae; genus Nerophis; species Nerophis lumbriciformis. The sequence goes on from NC_084560.2 coordinate 40,985,945, forward strand.
CACTATGTTGTCATGCTCTTGCCTGCGGCGTTTTCCTTTGTTTTCAAACAAGCAGGATACATGTACCACTTTTTATGGGCATTTAGAAGCAATCCTGCAGTGCATTTACATACATCGAAACTATTTTTTTTTTACCTCCAAAGGTGCACTCATTGCTCTGCTCAAGATGCAAAAATAAGTGTTAAAGTTTTTTTAATAGAAGAAATATTTTAATAATGTATATTATATGTGAGAAAAAAAAGTTATATATCATATATATCGGTGGTCCCCAACACAAGAAAAAAAAAAAAAAAAGTATTATTATTATTTTAGTTTTTTATTAAATCAACATAAAAACACAATATATACACTATATATCAATATATACCAATACAGTCTGCAGGGATACAGTCCGTAAGCACACATGATTGTATTTCTTTATAAAATTTAAAATTAAAAAAAAAAAATTAAAAAAAATACCCCGGTCCGCGGGACAAATTTTCAAGCGTTGACCGGTCCGCAGCTACAAAAAGGTTGGGGACCACTGATATATATTAAAGTTAAAGTTAAAGTTAAAGTTAAAGTACCAATGATTGTCACACACACACGAGGTGTGGCGAAATTATTCTCTGCATTTGACCCATCACCCTTGATCACCCCCTGGGAGGTGAGGGGAGCAGTGGGCAGCAGCGGTGGCCGCGCCCGGGAATCATTTTTGGTGATTTAACCCCCAATTCCAACCCTTGATGCTGAGTGCCAAGCAGGGAGGTAATGGGTCCCATTTTTATAGTCTTTGGTATGACTCGGCCGGGGTTTGAACTCACAACCTACCGATCTCAGGGCGGACACTCTAACCACTAGGCCAATATTATAATAATGTTAATAATACATTAATATTGTAAAAAAATACTAAAGGACACCAAAACGCATCAATTGAATTTGTTTTAATCAAAAAAAAAAGCAAACAAAAGGCGCGCACAAGGGCGGAAGTACAAAACTTGACTATAAACACAAAACTTGCACAACGGCAGAAACTATGAACAATTAAACAAAACTTGCAAACTATGGCATGAATAAAGAAAACTTACTTGGACATGGCATGAAGTGCGCAGAGGTTAACAGAGTGTGACAGGGGTATGAAGAGCATAAATGCGGGATGTCGCCAGAAAGACAAACTGAAAACAATGAACTTAAATACTACAGACATGATTAACGAAAACAGGTGCGTGACTCAAAACGTGAAACAGGTGCGTGACGTGACAGGTGAAAACTATTGGGTTGCTATGGTGACAAACAAGAGTGCACAATGGGTCCAAACGTGGAACAGGTGAAACAAATGGGTAACCATGGAAACAAGACGAGGGAGTGAAAAGCCAGAAACTAAAGAGTCCAATAACTAAACAAAACAAAACATGACTAAAACAAAACATGATTACACAGACATGACACTGACTGGTGCTAAATAAAACGCAAAATAGTGCTTGCAAAACGGTGTTGATAAATCACACCTCGCGTGAAAAATTACTATATTTGAATCTTCTCCTCCCAATATTGTGGGCTTTTTGACGGTCAGCATATAGTTTGCATATTAACGAAGACCGAGACGCAAAATGGATTGCACACCTTATTCTGCTCCCTTAATGGACGCGATCCACTTTGCACACGTTTAGTAGACCAGCTTTGCGTGTGCTATCAGGTTTGCGCGTGTTTTAGTACACAAAAACATTTTGTCAATCAGGCCCAAAGCCCAAAAAAAGAACATGTTTGACAACTAAAAGCTAGGGGTGTAACGGTACGTGTATTTTGTATTGAACCGTTTCGGTACGGGGGTTCCGGTTCGGTTCGGAGGTGTACCGAACGAGTTTCCACACGAACATATTAAGTAGCCGCCTCCGCTTCTTTCTTCCTCTGTCAGTTCTCTACACAGCACCCAGCATTGTCCCACCCACACAACCATCTGATTGGTTACACACAGAGCGGTAACAGCCAATCAGCAGTGCGTATTCAGAGCGCATGTAGTCAGTGCTTAGCATTTAGCAGGTAAGCATCAGGCAGCGAACTCTCCCCAAATGATAATAAACACCTCCCAGTCAACTACTAGTAACATCACTATGAGCCCTTTGACCTTCTAGAAATATAAAAGGCAGCTCAGCTCGCTCGCAGTCCTGGCTTGAGGTGAAGGCTAATTCGCTTTTAGCGTAATGTTAGGTCATTTTGCGGTGTATGTGTGTGTGTGTGTGTGTGTGTGTGTGTTACGGACAGCAAAGCCCTGTCTGTCTGTTATTTCACTTTACCTTTTTCTGTGTTGATTGAGCTGTGTTGAAGCAGCAAAAAAGGACATTATGTTAAATGAAGAATTTCTGTCTCTGATAGTTGATATAATAATGTAAGTGAATCATAAAGCCTACATGAACTCCATGGTGTTCAGGGATGAATAGTCTCTCCTATTGCTATTGTACCATTTTTTTCAGCTATAGTTACATTAATTATTAGTAATGCAGCAGCCTAGTTTTGAATGGCAGGGTCCCTGCTATCACATGTTGATAAAAATATAACATTTACATAACAAAAATCAACTTCCGAAATGCTGTAATAAATTAAGCATGATGAGTTGACCTCGATGAAGAACACAAACAAAGGACCCAGATTTCCCTCGCCCGGACGCGGGTCACCGGGGCCCCCCTCTGGAGCCAGGCCCGGAGGTGGGGCACGATGGCGAGCGCCTTGTGGCCGGGCCTGTCCCCTTGGGGCCCGGCCGGGCACAGCCCGAAGAGGCAACGTGGGTCCCCCCTCCAATGGGCTCACCACCCATAGCAGGGGCCATAGAGGTCGGGTGCAGTGTGAGCTGGGCGGAAGCCGAGGGCAGGGCACTTGGCGGTCCGATCCTCGGCTACATAAGCTGGCTCTTGGGACGTGGAACGTCACTTCGCTGGGGGGGAAGGAGCCTGAGCTAGTGCGTGAGGTGGAGAAGTTCCGGCTAGATATAGTCGGACTCACTTCGACGCACAGCAAGGGCTCTGGAACCACTTCTCTTGAGAGGGGCTGGACTCTCTTCCACTCTGGCGTTGCCGGCAGTGAGAGGCGACGGGCTGGGGTGGCAATTCTTGTTGCCCCTCGGCTCAAAGCCTGCACGTTGGAGTTCAACCCGGGGGACGAGAGGGTAGCTTCCCTCCGTCTTCGGGTGGGGGGGACGGGTCTTGACTGTTGTTTGCGTTTACGCGCCAAACGGCAGCTCAGAGTACCCACCCTTTTTGGATTCACTCGAGGGAGTACTGGAGAGTGCTCCCCCGGGTGATTCCCTCGTTCTACTGGGGGACTTCAACGCTCATGTTGGCAGCGACAGTGAAACCTGGAGAGGTGTGATTGGGAAGAATGGCCGCCCGGATCTGAACCCGAGTGGTGTTCTGTTATTGGACTTTTGTGCTCGTCACAGATTGTCGATAACAAACACCATGTTCAAACATAAGGGTGTCCATATGTGCACTTGGCACCAGGACACCCTAGGCCGCAGTTCCATGATCGACTTTGTAGTTGTGTCATCGGATTTGCGGTCTCATGTTTTGGACACTCGGGTGAAGAGAGGGGCGGAGCTTTCTAACGATCACCACCTGGTGGTGAGTTGGCTGCGATGGTGGGGGAGGATGCCGGACAGACCTGGCAGGCCCAAACGCATTGTGAGGGTTTGCTGGGAACGCCTGGCAGAGTCTCCTGTCAGAGAGAGTTTCAATTCCCACCTCCGGAAGAACTTTGAACATATCACGAGGGAGGTGCTGGACATTGAGTCCGAGTGGACGATGTTCCGTACCTCTGTTGTCGAGGCGGCCGATTGGAGCTGTGGCCGCAAGGTAGTTTGTGCCTGTCGTGGCGGTAATCCTAGAACCCGTTGGTGGACCCCGGCGGTGAGGGATGCCGTCAGGCTGAAGAAGGAGTCCTATCGGGTTCTTTGGCTCATGGGACTCCTGAGGCAGCAGACAGGTACCGACAGGCCCAGCGGTGTGCGGCTTCAGCGGTCGCGGAGGCAAAAACTCGGACATGGGAGGAGTTCGTGGAGGCCATGGAAAAAGACTTCCGGACGGCTTCGAAGCAATTCTGGACCACCATTCGCCGCCTCAGGAAGGGGAAGCAGTGCAGTGTCAACACCGTGTATGGTGGGGATGGTGCTCTGCTGACCTCGACTGCGGATGTTGTGGATCGGTGGAGGGAATACTTCGAAGACCTCCTCAATCCTACCAGCACGTCTTCATATGAGGAAGCAGGGCCTGGGGAATCTGTGGAGGGCTCTCCTATTTCTGGGGCTGAGGTTGCCGAGGAAGTTAAAAAGCTCCTCGGTGGCAAGGCCCCGGGGGTGGATGAGACCCGCCCGGAGTTCCTTAAGGCTCTGGATGTTGTGGGGCTGTCTTGGTTGACAAGACTCTGCAACATTGCGTGGACATCGGGGGCGGTACCTCTGGATTGGCAGACCGGGGTGGTGGTTCCTCTCTTTAAGAAGGGGAACCGGAGGGTGTGTTCCAACTATCGTGGGATCACACTCCTCAGCCTTCCCGGTAAGGTCTATTCAGGTGTACTGGAGAGGAGGCTACGCCGGATAGTCGAACCTCGGATTCAGGAGGAACAGTGTGGTTTTCGTCCTGGTCGTGGAACTGTGGACCAGCTCTATACTCTCGGCAGGGTCCTTGAGGGTGCATGGGAGTTTGCCCAACCAGTCTACATGTGCTTTGTGGACTTGGAGAAGGCATTCGACCGTGTACCCCGGGAAGTCCTGTGGGGAGTGCTCAGAGAGTATGGGGTAACGGACTGTCTTATTGTGGCAGTTCGCTCCCTGTATGATCAGTGTCAGAGCTTGGTCCGCATTGTCGGCAGTAAGTCGGACACGTTTCCAGTGAGGGTTGGACTCCGCCAAGGCTGCCCTTTTTCACCGATTCTGTTCATAACCTTTATGGACAGAATTTCTAGGCGCAGTCAGGGCGTTGAGGGGATCTGGTTTGGTGGCTGCAGGATTAGGTCTCTGCTATTTGCAGATGATGTGGTCCTGATGGCTTCCTCCGGCCAAGATCTTCAGCTCTCACTGGATCGGTTCGCAGCCGAGTGTGAAGCGACTGGGATGAGAATCAGCACCTCCAAGTCCGAGTCCATGGTTCTCGCCCGGAAAAGGGTGGAGTGCCATCTCCGGGTTGGGGAGGAGATCTTGCCCCAAGTGGAGGAGTTCAAGTACCTCGGAGTCTTGTTCACGAGTGGGGGAAGAGTGGATCGTGAGATCGACAGGCGGATCGGTGCGGCGTCTTCAGTAATGCGGACGCTGTATCGATCCGTTGTGGTGAAGAAGGAGCTGAGCCGGAAGGCAAAGCTCTCGATTTACTGGTCGATCTACGTTCCCATCCTCACCTATGGTCATGAGCTTTGGGTCATGACCGAAAGGACAAGATCACGGGTACAAGCGGCCGAAATGAGTTTCCTCCGCCGAGTGGCGGGGCTCTCCCTTAGAGATAGGGTGAGAAGCTCTGTCATTCGGGGGGAGCTCAAAGTAAAGCCGCTGCTCCTCCACATGGAGAGGAGCCAGATGAGGTGGTTCGGGCATCTGGTCAGGATGCCACCCGAACGCCTCCCTAGGAAGGTGTTTTGGGCACGTCCGACCGGTAGGAGGCCACGGGGAAGACCCAGGACACGCTGGGAAGACTATGTCTCCCGGCTGGCCTGGGAACGCCTCGGGATCCCCCGGGAGGAGCTGGACGAAGTGGCTGGGGAGAGGGAAGTCTGGGTTTCCCTGCTTAAGCTGCTGCCCCCGCGACCCGACCTCGGATAAGCGGAAGAAGATGGATGGATGGAAGGATGGAGTTGACTTGAAACTGTTTATTGTTGCACTTTTTATATGTAGAAGAAAAGTTTTGTCATTTTATTTAATCTGAGCAACAACTTGAGGCAGTTTAATGTTGATTAACGTGGGCAGAATTATTATAGTGTTCCCAATGTTAAAAGAATAAAGCCATTGTTTACAAATTTGGTAAATAATTAACCAAAAATATGTATATTTTGTTGTTTTCTTACTGTACCGAGAATGAACCGAACCGTGACCTCTAAACCGAGGTACGTACCGAACCGACATTTTTGTGTACCGTTACACCCCTACTAAAAGCACTTTCAAACTGTATGATTTCCAGCATCAAGTCTAGATTTTGGACAACACACATCCAAAACTACTTGGGACTACTTTCATAGGGTCTTCCGCACTCGTGTGCTTTGAAGCGACGACAGCTCGGCCTTGTTTTACGAAAGAAAGCCGTGAGTGCCGTAATCAGAGCTAAAAAGCGCTCTTATCAAAGCAAAAGCTCCCAACAGGAGGCTACTCTTCCTCGTTAGAAGCTGATGGCTGCAGGCATAAACAAGCGATGCAGACAGATGCTCTTTGTCTCCCAAGACAGGCGCTGACCTTTCCCGGCAGACACCGGCGCAGGTAATCGCATCAATTTGCTAGCGTGGATTGGCCAGGATCACGCTTTTTCTCTCCCAGCGTGTTTGTGCAAGCGAGGAAACGGAGTGTTTAAAGTCGTAAAAACATTTCCACTCTCAGTGTGGCTTAGTGGGACTTTTGGGAAGAGGACGAGGAGGGAAGAAGGCCAGAAAAGGAATTCGTAGCAAAGGCGTGTGTAAAAAAAATTATTTTTTAGGGGTGTAACGGTATGTGTATTTGTGGCTTGGCATTGTCTTGCTGAAATAAGCAGGGGCGTCCATGATAACGTTGCTTGGATGGCAACATATGTTGCTCCAAAACCTGTATGTACCTTTCAGCATTAATGGTGCCTTCACAGATGTGTAAGTTACCCATGTCTTGGGCACTAATACACCCCCATACCATCACAGATGCTGGCTTTTGAACTTTGCGCCTATAACAATCCGGATGGTTCTTTTCCTCTTTGGTCCGGAGGACACGACGTCCACAGTTTCCAAAAACAATTTGAAATGTGGACTCATCAGACCACAGAACACCTTTCCACTTTGCATCAGTTCATCTTAGATGAGCTCGGGCCCAGCGAAGCCGGCAGCGTTTCTGGGTGTTGTTGATAAATGGCGTTGGCTTTGCATAGTAGAGTTTTTGTCAGATTTGTCACTGACAGTTTAGTTATATTTTGAGTTTTTCCTCTGTTTGTCTTTCCTGTCGGCGCTCTTATTTTGGTTATTTCCTACTTGTCTCCCTGAGTGCTGTGTCCCCTCAGCTGTGGCTGATTGGCACCTGGCCACACCTGGTGTCAATCAGCCAGCTGCTATTTAAACCCGCCTTCTTCTCCAGTCAGTGCTGGATTATTGTCTTTCCTACTTGTTGATGCCAGTGTAGCTGTAAGCGGTAGCGGTAAGCTATTTATGTCAGAGTTTGTAGGACACGAACCCCAAGATGCAGAGAAGGTGGAAGGCATTGTGCGGGAAAACAAGATTTAATGTTCATAAAATAAAGGAAAAAAACACAAACCAGGAACTAGGAACAGGAAACAGGATGCCAGGAAAACAAGAACTGGAAGTTGTAGCTGGGATGCGTTGTCTTTAATCCCCTTTCTAATGAGTTCAATTTTCTTATTAAAGAAATTCATAAAGTCATCTGCCGAGTGGGTGGAGCTATTGGGAGGAGTCCCTTGTTGGGTTAGCGATGCTACTGTACTAAACAAAAATTTAGGGTCGTTTTTGTTGAGGCGGATGAGATTTGAGTAATATTTAGCTTTAGCTAAGGTAAGCATGCGTAGGAAATAACCAAAATAAGAGCGCCGACAGGAAATAAAGACAAACAGAGGAAAAACTCAAAACATAACTAAACTGTCAGTGACAAACCTGACAGTTTTAACTTGCACTTACGGATGTAGCGACGAACTGTAGTTACTGACAGTGGTTTTCTGAAGTGTTCCTGAGCCCATGTGGTGATATCCTTTACACACGGATGTTGCTTTTTGATGCAGTACCACCTGAGTGATTGAAGGTCACGGGCATTCAATGTTGGTTTTCACCCTTGCCGTTTACGTGCAGTGATTTATCCAGATTCTCTGAACCCTTTGATGATGTCACGGACCGTAGATGGTGGAAATCCCTAAATTCCTTGCAATAGCTGCTTGAGAAATGTTGTTCTTAAACAATTTGCTCACGCATTTGTTGACAAAGTGGTGACCCCTCGCCCCATCCTCGTTTGTGAATGACTGAGCATTTCATGGAAGCTGCTTTTATACCCAATCACGGCACCCACCTGTTCCCAATGAGCCCGTTCACCTGTGGGATGTTCCAAATAAGTGACTGATGAGCATTCCTCGACTTTCTCAGTCTTTTTTGCCACTTGTGCCAGCTTTTTTGAAACATGTTGCAGGCAGCAAATTCCAAATGAGCTAATATTTGGAAAAAATAACAAAGTTTACCAGTTGGAACGTTAAATATCTTGTCTTTGCAGTCTATTCAATTGAATATAAGTTAAAGGATTTGCAAATCGTCGTATTCTGTTTTTATTTACCATTTACACAACGTGACAACTTCACTAGTTTTGGGTTTTTGTATTTGCATTGGTGGAGTTCTGCATGCACTTTGTCACCACACAACTATTACCTTCCTGCACATTGTGGGCGCTTTAGTGTTTTAATGTTGTGGTGGAACACAACTGTGACATTTGAAAACAAATAGGTTTCTAGGCGATGTGTGTGTTCCCACTCATGACTTCCTTCATGGCGGCGCCAGAGACCGTCTGGCTTAGGTCAGACTGCGACAAGCCGGCCTGGCTGCTATAGCGTCTGAACTCGCTCAGTCATTTGAAAAACAACAACACCACTCACCCCATCACATGACCTGCTGTGTGGGAACACTTTTACCTTAATCCTCCTTTTCAATTCCACATTCATGGCTTATAAATGCACATAAATGTGTAGTCAGGTTCCTGTTTCACGGAACAATGGCTCGTACCATTTTTGTCCTTGAGGGTGTGTGAGGTTGCATTCAGAGCCGTGTATAGAGAGTATGGACAACTAATCACCGGGCGCCGTGTTGGGGACCTCGGACCTGGGCGGCTGTTGAGTCGTTCTGACGTTAGTTTTCCTGGTGAAATAAACCGAAATAATACGTCTAAACCAGGGGTGCTCATTACGTCGATCGCGAGCTACCGGTCGATCGTGGAGGGTGTGTCAGTCGATCACCAGCCAGGCATTAAAAAAATAGTCCTAAAAATGAGCGATCATAAATCTTCACTATGACGTCACTTTCGTCACCCGAGGGTCTTCTGAGATGACGCTGGCTGCTGCCAGCTCATTAAAATGACCGACTGGAAGGCGAGAAACACTTTATTTCAACAGACTCTGGCGCCGTACCTGTCGTCAAAACTCCAAAGACCGACTGCACAGTTGCACAATAAAAGCGCTGCTTCATCCTGCTCGCGCTACCAAAATAAGAGTCTCAGAAAGCTGGCGTGCACAAGCTAGCAAGCTACGGAGTTTGCCGACAATGTATTTCTTGTAAAGTGTATACAAAGGAGTACGGAAGCTGGATAAATAAGATGCCAAAAACCAACCACTTTCATGTGGTATTGGACAGAAAGGAGGACTTTTTTTCTCCTCCATTCGAAAATGCGGACGTTATCATCACCACCGTCTGATTCCAATCAATGCAAGTCATCAGAATCAGGTAATACACCAACTTATATTCTTGTCTTCATGAAAGAAAGGACTCTATATGCGTTAAACATGATTGTATTATCATTAAACACCTTTAACTTATTAGCAATATTAACTATATGTGTTAAACATGCTTGTATTATCTTTAAACACCTTTAACTTGTTAACAATATTAACTATATGTGTTAAACATGCTTGCATTATCATTAAACATCTTTAACTTGTGAACAATATTAACTATATGTGTTAAACATGCTTGTATTATCATTAAACACCTTAAATTTATTAACAACATTAACTATATGTGTTAAACATGCTTGTATTATCATTAAACACCTTTAACTTATTAACAATATTAACTATATGTGTTAAACATGCTTGTATTATCATTAAACACCTTAAATTTATTAACAACATTAACTATATGTGTTAAACATGCTTGTATTATCTTTAAACACCTTTAACAATATTAATTATATGTGTTAAACATGCTTGTATTATCTTTAAACACCTTTAACTTCTTAACAATATTAACTATATGTGTTAAACATGCTTGTATTATCATTAAACACCTTTAACTTCTTAACAATATTAACTATATGTGTTAAACATGCTTGTATTATCATTAAACACCTTTAATTTATTAACAATATTAACTATATGTGTTAAACATGCTTGTATTATCATTAAACACCTTTAACTTGTTAACAATATTAACTATATGTATTAAACATGCTTGCATTATCTTTAAACACCTTTAACTTGTTAACAAAAACATGTTTCATAAATAAGTAAATATAAATTATACATATGAATGAGGTAGATCCCCACGACTTGATCAATGGAAAAGTAGCTCGCCTGCAGAAAAAGTGTGAGCACCCCTGGTCTAAACATACCGTATTTTTCGGACTATAAGTCGCAGTCTTTTTTCCGTGGGTGCGACTTATACTCAGGAGCGACTTATGTGTGAAATGATTAACACATTACCGTAAAATATCAAATAATATTATTTATCTCATTCACGTAAGAGACTAGACTAGAGGTTCTTAACCTTGTTGGAGGTACCGTGTTACGAACTGGTCAAGGGGGTGACCCCGGGATGCAGAGACGGGAGGCAAGTTTGAATAACAAAAAATGAATACATTTAATAAGTCCAAAAAGTGTAACAAAAAGCGATGGGGGCAGAAATGCACACCATGAATACTAACTAAAACAGGTTCCTCAGTGGTCGACAGGGGGAAAAAACCAGGGAGCACTCAGCACAGCATAATGTCCTTGCTGCCTCAAGGAGGCTGGGAAACAAACACAACAAAGTTAGAAATAACAGGACTAAGGAAAAATAACGGACCAGGACTGACGAGGCCAAGTAGGCGCATACACGTGGGAGGTGCAGGATAAAATAACCGGCAAGACCCAGCTGTGCGTGACGAGCTTAAATACTCCTCTGAAGAAATAGGTTGCAGGTGTGCCTTAGTGTCCGCCCCTCGCTGGAGACTAATGAGCTGAGGAAACACATCACAATAAAAGAGAAGGCAGGGAAATAAAAACACAACATACCGAACCCCATTTCATATGCGCATTCACCGAACCCTCCTTTTTTCCAAATTCAAGACAAAGTTATATGTTTTTGGTAACACTTTAGTATGGGGAACATATTCTAAGTAACAAAGACTTGATTTAGAGTTATTTGGACACTAGGGGAACATATTCTAAGTAATAAAGTCTTAATTTAGAGTTATTTGGTTAGGGTTGGGGTCAGGGTTAGAGGGTTAGAGTTATAATAAGGCCATGCCGAATAAGGCATTAATAAGTTCTTAATAATGACTAGTTAAGAGCCAATATGTGACTAATTTGCATGTTAATAAGCAACTAATTAATGGTGAATATGTTCCCCATACTAAAGTGTTACCATGTTTTATTACTGGTGCACAAAATGAACCGTGCATGAACAAAACAAAAACCAACACAGTGCATAAACTCACAACAAATTACACACCTGCAAATCAGTCAGCTGTTGCCGTATCCGTAATACGCCGATAGGGAGAAGTTTGTATTTACACGATGAGTCGGGTGTGTCTCGCCCTCCGCCGAACCCCTGAGCCCGACTCACCGAACCCCTAGGGTTCCATCGAACCCAGGTTAAGAACCACTGGACTAGACGTATCAGATTTCATGGGATTTAGCGATTAGGAGTGACAGATTGTTTGGTAAACGTATAGCATGTTCTATATGTTATAGTTATTTGAATGACTCTTACTTATATGTTACGTTAACATACCAGTTGGTTAATTATGCCTCATATAACGTACACTTATTCAGCCTGTTGTTCACTATTCTTTATTTATTTTAAATTGCCTTTCAAATGTCTATTCTTGGTGTTGGCTTTTATCAAATACATTTCCCCATAAAATGCGACTTATATATGTTTTTTCCCTTCTTTATTATGCATTTTTGGCCGGTGCGACTTATACTCCGGAGCGACTTATATTCCGAAAAATACGGTAGCTCTAAACTAGGGCTGGGCGATATATGGAATATACTCGATATATCGCGGGTTTGTGCGATATAAGAGATAAGGTGCGAATCTGGTAACGAATTGAGGAAGAATAATTAATTCCCAAGAAAAACAGCCACCGTCTGGCGGTGGTTTGGCTTCAAGCGGGAAGATGTCGAACAGACAGCCGTAATATGTCAAGTATGCGGCAAAAGCGTTGCCACAAAAAGTAGCATTACTGCTAATGTGTAGCATCATTTGAAGAGTCACCCGCTAGAGAATAAGGAGTGCTTGAAACTCCGCATGTCAACATCTTTGGCCGGTGCCACACCAACAAAATGCCGAAGCAACCATTTCCACATCAACACCGTATGACAAAAATAGTCAACAACAGAAGGAGATAACTTCTGCAGGAATCCACTATTGGATTTCCTATTATGCAGCTCATTTTTATTAGACACTTATTGAAATATCTTGTGTGACATCATGCACAAAAGTGCACTTTATTTGTTTTAAACTATTGTAGTGGCGTTCTGTACAAAACGTGCACTTTAATTTAGTGTTGTTTTGATATGTCATCTTAGTGACATCATGCACAAAAGTGCACTGATAGCTTGTTTTAAAATGTCTCGGACAATCTTGCACTTTCTGTTTTGGAAATGACATGAATGTTTGTGCTACTGCTTAATAACTGTTTGATAAATACACTTTTAGTTGTGATTTCCCTCTCTGCATGAAAGTTTAAAAGTAGCATATATTAATGCAGTATGAAGAAGAATGTTTTAATGTAGACACATAGAATCATCATACTGCTGTGATTATATGCATCAAGTGTTCATTCAAGGCTAAGGCAAAATATCCACATATATATGGTGTATCGTGACATGGCCTAAAAATATTGAGATATTAATAAAAGGCCATATCGCCCAGCCCTACTCTAAACATACTCCAACTCATGAAGTTACAAAAAAACATGTTTTATTTTGTCAACATATAATTTTGCACTTTTAATGCACTCTGCCACTGTATTCATGCAGTGTTTAGTGACCAGCTGGTGTCATGTCTGTGTAATCATGTTTTGTTTTAGTCATGTTTTGTTTAGTTATTGGACTCTTTAGTTTCTGGCTTTTCATTCCCTTGTCTTGTTTCCATGATTACCCATTAGTTTCACCTGTTCCACGTTTGGACTCATTGTGCACTCTTGTTTGTCACCATAGCAACCCATTAGTTTTCACCTGTCACGTCACGCACCTGTTTCACGTTTTGAGTCACGCACCTGTTTTCGTTAATCATGTCTGTCGTATTTAAGTTCATTGTTTTCAGTTTGTCTTTCTGGTGACATCCCCACATTTATGCTCTTCATACCCCTGACTCTCTGCTTCACACTTTGTTTACCTCTGCGCACTTCATGCCATGTCCAAGTAAGTTGTTTCTATTCATGCCACAGTTAGCGACTTTTGTTCATGTCCTTAGTTTTTTTTGTCCACGTCCAAGTTGTTTTACCTGCGCTGTGAGCGCCTTTTGTTTATACCTTTTTGTATTTTTTTGAGTTAGAATTAAAATGTATTCACCTTCACGCCATGTCTGGTCCAAATCATTTGCACCACGGGAGAACAAACCTAGCCATAGTCCAAGTCCTGACAGCTGGCTTCTAACATGCCTCCGCCGGCGCAATGTACGTCAGGAAAATACATGCATATATGTGTGTGTATATATATATATATATATATATATATATATATATATATATATATATATATATATATATATATATATGTATGTATGTATGTATGTATGTATGTATGTATGTATATAAATATATAAACATGTATGTATGTATGTATGTATATATACTGTATATATGTTTACGGTATATATGTATATATGCACATATGTATATATGGATGTGTATATGTGTATATATATATATATACACATACACATATATTTACATACACATATATATACATATACATACACATTTTAACAGAAGTGTAGATAGAACATGTTAAAAGAGAAAGTAAGAAGACATTAACAGTAAATGAACAAGTAGATTAATAATTCATTGACAAAATAACAGGTGTATAAATGACACAATATGTTACTGCATATGTCAGCAGATTACATTAGGAGCCTTTGTTTGTTTACTTACTACTAAAAGAAAAGTTGTCTTGTATGTTCACTATTTTATTTATTCATCTGATTGAAGGCTAAAAACTTTTAAAAAAGGAATGGAATTTAAAAAATTTTTTACTGAATGAGACACCCGGAATGTACATGAAAATAAAGAATGTGGGATTTACAATATTAACTATGAAGGATAAAACACTGAATATTGACAACAATTTGTAGGTCCATACATCGTCGAGCAGTGGCAATAATGGCAACAATATTGTTTATTGGCAATAATTCGTAGGTCCATATATCGTCGAGCAGTGGCAATAATGGCAACAATAGTGTTTATTGGCAATAATTCGTAAGTCCATATATCGTCGAGCAGTGGCAATAATGGCAACAATCAATCAATCAATCAATCAATGTTTATTTATATAGCCCTAAATCACAAGTGTCTCAAAGGGCTGCACAAGCCACAACGACATCCTCGGTACAAAGCCCACATAAGGGCAAGGAAAAACTCACCCCAGTGGGACGTCGATGTGAATGACTATGAGAAACCTTGGAGAGGACCGCATATGTGGGTAACCCTCCCCCCTCTAGGGGAGACCGAATGCAATGGATGTCGAGTGGGTCTGACATAATATTGTGAGAGTCCAGTCCATAGTGGATCCAACATAATAGTAAGAGTCCAGTCCATAGTGGGGCCAGCAGGACACCATCCCGAGCGGAGACGGGTCAGCAGCGCAGAGATGTTCCCAGCCGATGCACAGGCGAGCGGTCCACCCCGGGTCCCGACTCTGGACAGCCAGCACTTCATCCATGGCCACCCCCCCCTCCACAAGGAAGAGGGGAGCAGAGGAGAAAAGAAAAGAAACGGCAAATCAACTGGTCTAACAGGGGGGCTATTTAAAGGCTAGAGTATACAAATGAGTTTTAAGATGGGACTTAAATGCTTCTACTGAGGTAGCATCTCTAATTGTTACCGGGAGGGCATTCCATAGTACTGGAGCCCCAATAGAAAACGCTCTATAGCCCGCAGACTTTTTTTGGGCTCTGGGAATCACTAGTAAGCCGGAGTTCTTTGAACGCAGATTTCTCGCCGGGACATATGGTACAATACAATCGACAAGATAGGACGGAGCTAGACCGTGTAGTATTTTATACGTAAGTAGTAAAACCTTAAAGTCACATCTTAAGTGCACAGGAAGCCAGTGCAGGTGAGCCAGTATAGGCGTAATATGATCAAACTTTCTTGTTCTTGTCAAAAGTCTAGCAGCCGCATTTTGTACCAATTGTAGTCTTTTAATGCTAGACATAGGGAGACCCGAAAATAATACGTTACAGTAGTCGAGACGAGACAAAACGAACGCATGAATAATGATCTCAGCGTCGCTAGTGGATAAAATAGAACGAATTTTAGCGATATTACGGAGATGAAAGAAGGCCGTTTTAGTAACACTCTTTATGTGTGATTCAAAGGAGAGAGTTGGGTGGAAGATAATACCCAGATTCTTTACTGATTCGCCTTGTGTAATTGTTTGGTTGTCAAATGTTAAGGTGGTATTATTAAATAAATGTCGGTGTTTAGCAGGACCGATAATCAGCATTTCTGTTTTCTTGGCGTTGAGTTGCAAGAAGTTAGCGGACATCCATTGTTTAATTTCATTAAGACACGCCTCCAGCTGACTACAATCCGGCGTGTTGGTCAGCTTTAGGGGCATGTAGAGTTGGGTGTCATCAGCATAACAAGGAAAGCTAACACCGTATTTGCGTATGATGTCGCCTAGCGGCAGCATGTAAATACTAAAGAGTGCGGGGCCAAGAACCGAACCCTGAGGAACTCCGTACGTTACCTTAACATAGTCCGAGGTCACATTATTATGGGAGACGCACTGCATCCTGTCAGTAAGATAAGAGTTAAACCACGACAAAGCTAAGTCTGACATACCAATACGTGTTTTGATACGCTCTAATAAAATATTATGATCGACGGTATCGAAAGCAGCGCTAAGATCAAGAAGCAGCAACATAGATGACGCATCAGAATCCATCGTTAGCAGTAGATCATTAGTCATTTTTGCGAGGGCTGTCTCCGTAGAGTGATTTGCCCTGAAACCGGATTGAAAAGGTTCACAGAGATTGTTAGACACTAAATGTTCATTTAGCTGCTGTGCGACAATTTTTTCGAGGATTTTCGAAATAAATAGTGTTTATTGGCAATAATTCGTAGGTCCACACATTGTCGAGCAGTGGCAATAATGGCAACAATAGTGTTTATTGGTAATAATTCGTAGGTCCATACATTGTCGAGCAAAATTTGTTATCGGCCCAGTCCTAGGTATCGGATCGAATCAATAGCAGCTGTTACTCAAGGTTACAAAGTCAGTATCGGAAGCGAAAACATATTGGGACACCAAAACCGCTAGTATTGTCCCTTGACAATATGTAGTGAAATGCTTGCTGAAATGGCGAAAAGGTCCTGGGTTTGATTCCCGGTGCGTGGGTCCCCTCCCCTCCCCGGTAGCTCCGGCCTCCTCCCACCTCCAAAGACATGCGCCTGGGGATAGGTTGATTGGCAACACTAAACTGGCCCTAGTGTGTGAATGTTCTCTGTCTGTGTTGGCCCTTCGATGAGGTGGCCGAGTGCAGCTGGGATAGGCTCCAGCCACTCTAAAAGGGACAAGTAAAGGATTGACTGATTGATTGAGACTTTTATTAGTAGATTGCACAGTGAGGTACATATTCCGTACAATTGACCACTAAATGGTAACACCTGAATACGTTTTTCAACTTGTTTAAGTCCACTTAAATTGATTCATGGTACAGATATATACTATCATCATAATACAGTCATCACACAAGATAATCATCAGAGTATATACATTGAATTATTTACATTATTTACAATCCGGGATTAGGTTTGGTTGATATCAACATTTCAGTCATCAACAATTGTATCATCAGAGAAATGGACATTGAAACAGTGTAGGACTGACTTGGTAGAGAGAGAGAGAGAGAACAGAAAGCATAAGAAAAAGTATCTACCTTTGATTGTTTACATTTGATTATTAACAATCCTTGGAGGGTTGAAGTTGCCTGGAGGTGTTGTTTTAGTGCGGTTTTGAAGGAGGATAGAGATGCAATTTCTTTTACACCTGTTGGGAGCGCATTCCATATTGATGTGGCATAGAAAGAGAATGAGTTAAGACCTTTGTTAGATCAGAATCTGGGTTTAACGTGGTTAGTGGAGCTCCCCCTGGTGTTGTGGTTATGGCGGTCATTTACGTTAAGGAAGTAGTTTGACATGTACTTCGGTATCAGGGAGGTGTTGCGGATACGCTCTGTAACACGGGTGGGAAATAAGCCATATTTCCTCTCATGGCATCTACTCATATTACAAGCGCCGTTTCCACGTTTAATCTCGCAAGTTTAACACACGCGCTCACGTGACCCGCTGTAGCCAATCGCGCTATATCAAATCCAGCATTCCAAGATGGCTGCGAGGTGCGGTGGCTAAGCCTGGGGACATATGAAGCCGGTGCCGAACATCAGGGACGTGTTGCGACGAGAGAGTGTGTCGATGATAAGATATTAAGCCGAGTTGGCCAGGTCCCTAAGTCTTGGATGGCGAGCTGTAGATAGGCCTCGAGCCTGAGCCCAAGGATCTCCGCCTCTCAACCCCTGAACTCCACCTGCTCTGGTCGGGCCGGTAGGCGGCTTATCGCCGAACCCCTTGCCTCGCACCTCATTGCTCTGCGGCCCTTTGCACTACCTCATACACACCCTGCCCATACACTGAACTCTCACTACCAACTGCCATATCCACAACCCCAAACCGTGTGGCTGTATGAACTGTGAATGCGCATATGGACTGCGATCAGTCTCATATGACCTTTATGAACTTTAAGAACTTTTGATTACCTGAACCCTTGCTGTTTTTTTCTTTTGTTTTGAATGGCCATTCCTATCAATGTCTGTCCACTATTTGTTGCACTGTACTAGAGATGCGCGGTTTGCGGGCACAACCGCGGAGTCCGCGGATTATCCGCGGATCGGGCGGATGAAATTTTAAAAAAATTAGATTTTATCCGCGGGTCGTGTTACGACTGCGTGGCATTGTGATGCCGGAGGTCGTCTTTTCAAGATGCAGAGGGGTCAGGAAGCAGCTTGCAGGTGAGAATAAATGATTTATTCGAGTTGTAGTACAAAATATGCTGCGCGGTGCCCACGGCACAGAAAACAAAAGGGTAGCCAAAAGATGCTAATATCAAAAATGCAGACTATGAGCGAAACTAGGAGCGTAACTTGTTGCATGGGAGCAAACAAAACCAACAGACCGAGTGAGGCCAGCGCGTAAACTAAATAGCCCTCTGATTAGTGCCCGGGCAACAGGTGCGCGTCCGGGACACTAACCAGAGGCAGGTGACTATAATCTGCCGTCATGGCAACAGAAACAAACTCAAGAGGTGCTGAAAACACAAGTGACTTGAAAACAAAAACAAAAATATGATCCGGGCAGCGGATCATAACAGGTCGGTCGGGTCGGGCGGTTAAAATAAAATAAAAATTAGATTTTAAATAGATTCAGGCGGGTGGCAGTTAAACCAATTCGGAAATATATATACATAGTTAAATGTTGTTACCCACATACGAAAAACGAGCAGGCACCTGCTGCATATGCCACAACAGAAGAAGAAAAAAAAAAAAGAGATGGACACTTTTACGGAGCGGAGAAGGGACGCCTCGCCGGGGTCCGGGACCGAGGCCCCTTCCCCCGAGAGGGCCCCACCGGGAGCCGTAGCTGAGGCGATCCGCGAGAAGGGCCCGACGCACGTCCAGGGTCACCACCGCGCCCACCGCACCGACGCACCGACACCCCGCCTCGTCCGCCTTCGCCGCGGCCGGCGTCACGCGCAGCAGGTAAGCAGCTTACCTGCCCGCCACCCCCGTGGCCGGGGGCTCGTAACAGGGGTCACTCCGCGCGCTCCGCCCGCGCAGCTTACCTGCCCGCGCAGCTTACCTGCCCGCCACCCCTGTTGCCGGGGGCGCGTAACAGGGGTCACTCCGCGCGCAGTGCGCTCATGAAAGGGGTGGGGCTCACCCTGGTTGATATAGACAGCAGGACGGTGGCCACGGAAGTTGGAACCCGCTAAGGAGTGTGTAACAACCCACCTGCCGAATCAACTAGCCCTGAAAATGGATGGCGCTGGAGCGTCGGGCCCATACCCGGCCGTCGCCGGCAGCGGGACGCGCTTGGAGGTGCGCTCAGCACGGCTCCCATATGACTACGCACTGGTGTGCGTCTGGGTCGTGACAGCGTGGCACGCGAATGTCTGTGCTGCATTGGATCAGTCTCCTTTCTTTAACAGACAAAAGCTTTATAACCTCACTAATGCCTTGCATCGTCTATATTAGATATATAACAACGGGCGGGTGCGGGCGGGTGCGGTTCTGATCAAATGTTAGATCGGGTAGATGGCGGATGGTTGACGACTTTCTGATGCGGTTGCGGATGAAATAATTGCCTATCCGCGCATCTCTACACTGTACATATTTAAACAACACCAGTATAATTTAAAGCATTTAATTGTTTCTGTCCTACTCTCTCCGAGTCGTAATCTAGACTTCTGATTAACCCAAATATTGAGAACGTCTACTATACTAGCTAACGTACCTGTTACAGCTCACTTTTCTCAGATACTGTACTCGGGACTCTCCAATACTCTCACTTCCACTCCCCTCGGCTCAGCTGCAGGGAGACATACTGGCAAAAACACACCCCTCCCACCAGGTGGCCCCGGCTGGAGTCGGGCTGAGGGAAAGGGAAGTGTTTTTTGGCCAGGCAGCAGGCGTAACCCGACGAGAACATGAGCAGGGCTCTTTCAAATGCCTCCTTTGCGTCGACCTGCGACTCGAACGCCGCCTCGAACTCGCCCTCGCAGCCGTCCAGACAAACATAGACCAGATACAGTTTGGAATTGGAGCAGCAGCCCATGAGGAGCTTCTCCTCGCGGAGGATGGCATTGGCCCGCCCCGCGGCTTTTTGCATCGCCCTAACCACGTTCTTCGCGTCGTCCATCTTCCAGAGCGCAAGGTGAACAAGCAGCCCCATTGGAACGGAGAAGAGACTCGCAATGGCTACTACCAATGCTCCAACAGGGGTATTGTTCGCGCTTGTAGGAATAATGTTAACCGTCACTATAACTGTCACGTATACAAATACCCCAACTAGTAAGAGGAACATTATCAAACCACTTATGTAGAGCAAAACTCTCAACCAGAAAGGCCGCAGCCACACTTCATTTTTAGACACACTGTTGATGATGGCGATGGCCTTCTGGTACTTGTCCTTGTCCTCGATAATCAGCAGCAGTTGGTCCGGCACAACCATGTCACTGAACGTACCTGAATCCCACTTTTGAAGAGTTTCCACGTTAGCAGCAGTCAAAGGCTGCAGGGCCTTTCCGTTGTAGATGGACGGAGGCTGGTAGGGAACCACCGTGGCGCCTAGAAGCTGCCGGTTGTTGGTAAAGAGCACCTTGAGCAGCTTAGCCAGGAACTCGGGGTCGCCGGCCTCCAGGTAGGTAAGGTGGCACAGGTGAAGCGGGACACACACTCCCGGCTCCAGCAGCACGGGGACGATGGGCTTCCTCTCCAGGCAGTCTCTGAACAGAGACATGTTGGCCTCCAGGAGACACCAGCGGCTCCGCACGAACTCCGAGCTGAGCACCAGCAGGACCTTCTGGCTCTCCTGGATGCACTCGGACATGTTCTCCAGCACGGTGCGGCCCGGTGTGAAGTCGCGCTCATGGTAGCAGACTTGCAGGCCGCCAGCCTCCAGCTGGTCTATGAGGGAGTGCGTCCACTGGCGGTCTGTGCTGCTGTAGCTGATGAAGACGTGGAAAGTCTCGCCTTCCTTCAGAGCGGGAGGAGCGTCGGTGAACGGCGTCAGGGAGTTATTCTCAGCCATCTCCTGGAGGAAAGACCTAGGAGATGATGCACTTTTAATCTTTGGCAAACTTTGTGAAAGAATCATGAATACACGACAATATGGAACGCTGGTCTACGTCCCAAGCCAAAGTACAGTTGGCACTTGTTTACCCTGGAACCTTTTAGTCACGGTACACACATTTCTTATGTACAGTAGGGAAGCAATTCATATGGCCCCATTCATGGGTGGAGTTACCAATAAAGACAATAAAGCACCCTGGGATATGACGCGCACCCACTATATTTTAGAAGAAAAATATATTTTTCCACATATTAGCCGCACGGGACTATAGGGCACAGATATATACGTTGTGAAATTAGTTATTTACACAGAAATAATCTGTAAAAGTTTATTTCCGTGCCTTAATTGTTTCCAAACGGTGCCTGTAACACGGCAGTAAAACGGAAACGGATGATCAAACAAAACAGAAGTCATCGTCATGGACCCGCTAGCTCATACTTGCCAACCTTGAGAGAGCGGACCGCCACAATCAGACAGTCCGATACCCCATACTCTCTGAGCACTCCCCACAGGACTTCCCGAGGGACACGGTCGAATGCCTTCTCCAAGTCCACAAGGCACATGTAGACTGGTTGGGCAAACTCCCATGCACCCTCAAGGACCCTGCCCAGAGTATAGAGCTGGTCCACAGTTCCACGACCAGGACGAAAACCACACTGTTCCTCCTGAATCCGAGGTTTGACTATCCGGCGTAGCCTCCTCTCCAGTACACCTGAATAGACCTTACTGGGAAGGCTGAGGAGTGTGATCCCACGATAGTTGGAACACACCCTCCGGTTCCCCTTCTTAAATATATATATATATCCCGATTAGCAAGGTGGCCCATAATACTGCGTTGCCGCCGCCTTGTGCTTCTCTGACCGTTCATGAGTGACTATATCCATTTGGCCACCGTGTTATGGGTTATAGATAAACCTATGGATAAAGAAGACATACAGTATATAATAGTCTCCTTTTCAGGTGCGAGGACGCCAAAGGCAGTGCCTTTAAGGCACGCCCCCAATATTGTTTGTCCGGCTGGAAATTTTGGACATTACTACTTGCCGTAGTTTTGAAGCAATGCATGATGGGAATCCGGATGTTTTGTGTCAGTGTATTAACGTGCCGGCTGGAATAAACCCACACTGAGAAATAGCTCCGTGCCTGCCTACTTTATGGGTTATAGATAAACCTATTGATAATAGAGACATATTTAATAGTCTCCTTTTCAGGTGAGAGACGACGCTAAAGGCAGTGCCTTTATATAGTTGTCCGGCTGGAAATCGGGAGAAAATCGGGAGAACGGTTGTCCCGGGAGATTTTCGGGAGAGGCACTGAAATTCGGGAGACTCCCGGAAAATTCGGGACGGTTGGCATGTATGCTTATACGCCGCAGGGTTCAAAGTGTGGGGAAAAGCAGCTGCTTGTAGCCCGGAATTTACAGTAATCATTTTGCAATACAGTCTGTTGAAGATGATGGTAATCGCCACTCTACATAACAACTGACGCTGTGGTCAAAGTTGGAATTGCCCCAAAATATATTTCAAGTTATTATATGGACTGGACACTCACTATTATGTTAGATCCACTATGGACTGGACTCTCACTATTATGTTAGATCCACTATGAACTGGACTCTCACTATTATGTTAGATCCACTATGGACTGGACTCTCACTACTATGTTAGATCCACTATGGACTGGACTCTCACTATCATGTTAGATCCACTATGGACTGGACTCTCACTATTATGTTAGATCCACTATGGACTGGACTCTCACTATTATGTTAGATCCACTATGAACTGGACTCTCACTATTATGTTAGATCCACTATGGACTGGACTCTCACTATTATGTTAGATCCACTATGAACTGGACTCTCACTATTATGTTAGATCCACTATGGACTGGACTCTCACTACTATGTTAGATCCACTATGGACTGGACTCTCACTATCATGTTAGATCCACTATGGACTGGACTGTCACTATTATGTTAGATCCACTATGGACTGGACTCTCACTACTATGTTAGATCCACTATGGACTGGACTCTCACTATTATGTTAGATCCACTATGGACTGGACTCTCACACTATTATGTTAGATCCACTATGGACTGGACTCTCACTATTATGTTAGATCCACTATGGACTGGACTCTCACACTATTATGTCAGATCCACTATGGACTGGACTCTCACACTATTATGTTAGATCCACTATGGACTGGACTCTCACTACTATGTTAGATCCACTATGGACTGGACTCTCACTATTATGTTAGATCCACTACGGACTGGACTCTCACTATTATGTTAGATCCACTATGGACTGGACTCTCACACTATTATGTTCGATCCACTATGGACTGGACTCTCACAATATTATGTTAGATCCACTATGGACTGGACTCTCACTATTATGTTAGATCCACTATGGACTGGACTCTCACTATTATGTTAGATCCACTATGGACTGGACTCTCACTATTATGTTAAATCCACTATGGACTGGACTCTCACTATTATGTTAGATCCACTATGGACTGGACTCTCACTATTACCGGTATGTTAGATCCAATATGGACTGGACTCTCACACTATTATGTTCGATCCACTATGGACTGGACTCTCACTATTATGTTAGATCCACTATGGACTGGACTCTCACTATTATGTTAGATCCACTATGGACTGGACTCTCACTATTATGTTCGATCCACTATGGACTGGACTGTCACTATTATGTTAGATCCACTATGGACTGGACTCTCACTATTATGTTAGATCCACTATGGACTGGACTCTCACTATTATGTTAAATCCACTATGGACTGGACTCTCACTATTATGTTAGATCTACTATGGACTGGACTCTCACACTATTATGTTAGGTCCACTATGGACTGGACTCTCACTATTATGTTAGATCCACTATGGCTTGGACTCTCACTACTATGTTAGATCCACTATGGATTGGACTCTCACTATTATGTTAGATCCACTATGGACTGGACTCTCACTATTATGTTAGATCCACTATGGACTGGACTCTCACTATTATTTTAGATCCACTATGGACTGGACTTTCACTATTATGTTAGATCTACTATGGACTGGACTCTCACACTATTATGTTAGATCAACTATGGATTGGACTCTCACTATTATGTTAGATCCACTATGGACTGGACTCTCACTATTATGTTAGATCCACTATGGACTTGACTCTCACTATTATGTTAGATCCACTATGGACTGGACTCTCACTATTATGTTAGATCCACTATGGACTGGACTCTCACTATTATGTTAGATCCACTATGGACTGGACTCTCACTATCATGTTAGATCCACTATGGACTGGACTCTCACTATTATGTTAGATCCACTATGGACTGGACTCTCACTATTATGTTAGATCCACTATGGACTGGACTCTCACTATTATGTTAGATCCACTATGGACTGGACTCTCACTATTATGTTCGATCCACTATGGACTGGACTCTCACTACTATGTTAGATCCACTATGGACTGGACTCTCACTATTATGTTAGATCCACTATGGACTAAACTCTCACTATCATGTTAGATCCACTATGGACTGGACTCTCACTATTATGTTAGATCCACTATGGACTGGACTCTCACTATTATGTTAGATCCACTATGGACTGGACTCCCACTATTATGTTAGATCCACTATAGACTGGACTCTCACACTATTATGTTAGATCCACTATGGACTGGACTCTCACTATTATGTTAGATCCACTATGGACTGGACTCTCACACTATTATGTTAGATCCACTATGGACTGGACTCTCACTATTATGTTAGATCCACTATGGACTGGACTCTCACAGTATTATGTTAGATCCACTATGGACTGGACTCTCACTATTATGTTCGATCCACTATGGACTGGACTCTCACTATTATGTTAGATCCACTATGGACTGGACTCTCACTATTATGTTAGATCCACTATGGACTGGACTCTCACACTATTATGTTCGATCCACTATGGACTGGACTCTCACTATTATGTTAGATCCACTATGGACTGGACTCTCACACTATTATGTTAGATCTACTATGGACTGGACTCTCACACTATTATGTTAGATCCACTATGGACTGGACTCTCACTATTATGTTAGATCCACTATGGACTGGACTCTCACTATTATGTTAGATCCACTACGGACTGGACTCTCACTACTATGTTAGATCCACTATGGACTGGACTCTCACTATTATGTTAGATCCAGTATGGACTGGACTCTCACTATTATGTTAGATCCACTATGGACTGGACTCTCACTACTATGTTGGATCCACTATGGACTGGACTCTCACTATTATGTTAGATCCACTATGGACTGGACTCTCACTATCATGTTAGATCCACTATGGACTGGACTGTCACTATTATGTTAGATCCACTATGGACTGGACTCTCACTACTATGTTAGATCCACTATGGACTGGACTCTCACTATTATGTTAGATCCACTATGGACTGGACTCTCACACTATTATGTTAGATCCACTATGGACTGGACTCTCACTATTATGTTAGATCCACTATGGACTGGACTCTCACACTATTATGTCAGATCCACTATGGACTGGACTCTCACACTATTATGTTAGATCCACTATGGACTGGACTCTCACTACTATGTTAGATCCACTATGGACTGGACTCTCACTATTATGTTAGATCCACTACGGACTGGACTCTCACTATTATGTTAGATCCACTATGGACTGGACTCTCACTATTATGTTAGATCCACTATGGACTGGACTCTCACTATTATGTTGGATCCACTATGGACTGGACTCTCACTACTATGTTGGATCCACTATGGACTGAACTCTCACTATTATGTTGGATCCACTATGGACTGGACTCTCACACTATTATGTCAGATCCACTATGGACTGGACTCTCACACTATTATGTTCGATCCACTATGGACTGGACTCTCACACTATTATGTTAGATCCACTATGGACTGGACTCTCACTATTATGTTAGATCCACTACGGACTGGACTCTCACTATTATGTTAGATCCACTATGGACTGGACTCTCACACTATTATGTTCGATCCACTATGGACTGGACTCTCACTATTATGTTAGATCCACTATGGACTGGACTCTCACTATTATGTTAGATCCACTATGGACTGGACTCTCACTACTATGTTGGATCCACTATGGACTGAACTCTCACTATTATGTTAGATCCACTATGGACTGGACTTTCACAATATTATGTCAGACCCACACGACATCCATTGCATCTGGTCTCCCCTAGAGGGAGGGGGTCACCCACATATGCGGTCCTCTCCAAGGTTTCTCATAGTCATTCACATCGACGTCCCATTGGGGTTGTGAGTTTTTCCTTGCCCTTATGTGGGCTCTGTACCGAGGATGTCGTTGTGGCTTGTGCAGCCCTTTGAGACACTTGTGATTTAGGGCTATATAAGTAAACGTTGATTGATTGATTCAACACTCTACTGCCATCTGGCGGCTGAAGTGAGCTTGTAATTGAGCTAGTGTTTGTCAAACTATTTCCCTTAGGTATTAATACAGTTTGTCTAAGTGTAAGACTAAATATAGGACGTGAAAGTGTGACGACGAAGCGTTGTGGCCGTTGTTGGTGTTGAAGGCCCCCCAATGTTAAAGGGGAACATTATCAGCAGACCTATGTAAGCGTCAATATATACCTTGATGTTGCAGAAAAAAGACCATATATTTTTTTAACCGAATTCCGAACTCTAAATGGGTGAATTTTGGCGAATAAACGCCTTTCTATTATTCGCCCTCGGAGTGACGTCACATCGAGAAGCAATCCGCCATTTTCTCAAACACCGAGTCAAATCAGCTCTGTTATTTTCCATTTTTTCGACTGTTTTCCGTACCTTGGAGACATCATGCCTCGTCGGTGTGTTGTCGGAGGGTGTAACAACACGAACAGGGACGGATTCAAGTTGCACCAGTGGCCCAAAGATGCGAAAGTGGCAAGAAATTGAACGTTTGTTCCGCAAACTTTACCGACGAAAGCTATGCTACGACAGAGATGGCAAGAATGTGTGGATATCCTGCGACACTCAAAGCAGATGCATTTCCAACGATAAAGTCAAAGAAATCTGCCGCCAGACCCCCGTTGAATCTGCCGGAGTGTGTGAGCAATTCAGGGACAAAGGACCTCGGTAGCACGGCAAGCCATGGCGGCAGTTTGTTCCCGCAGACGAGCGAGCTAAACCCCCTGGATGACTTGGCTCACACCGTCAAGAGAAGAATATCGACCCTAGCTTGCTGACATGAGGGTATGTCTACAGAATATATTAATTGATGAAAATTGGGCTGTCGGCACTCTCAAAGTGCATGTTGTTGCCAAATGTATTTCATATGCTGTAAACCTAGTTCATAGTTGTTAGTTTCCTTTAATGCCAAACAAACACATACCAATCGTTGGTTAGAAGGCGATCGCCGAATTCGTCCTCGCTTTCTCCCGTGTCGTTTTCGTCGGTTTCGCTTGCATACGGTTCAAACCGATATGGCTCAATAGCTTCAGTTTCTTCTTCAATTTCGTTTTCGCTACCTGCCTCCACACTACAACCATCCGTTTCAATACATGCGTAATCTGTTGAATCGTTTAAGCCGCTGAAATCCGAGTCTGAATCCGAGCTAATGTCGCTATAGCTTGCTGTTCTTTCCGCCATGTTTGTTTGTATTGGCTTCACTATGTGACATCACAGGAAAATGGACGGGTGTTTATAACGATGGTTAAAATCAGGCACTTTGAAGCTTTTTTTTAGGGATATTGCGTGATGGGTAAAATTTTGAAAAAAAACTTCGAAAAATATAATAAGCCACTGGGAACTGATTTTTAATGGTTTTAACCCTTCTGAAATTGTGATAATGTTCCCCTTTAAAGTCATTCTTACGCCCCTGCCAGTAAGTAAGCCCACATTAGGAAAATGGCTTCCTATTGTAAAAAAAAAAGTCCATCATAGAGGAAGAGGAAGAAGAAAATCTGTTTCACTTTCAGGAAAACGAATGCTACTTTTAAAAGAGTTGCACGGCATTCTGTACAGTATGTACAAAGTTATTCACGTCCTTGATGCCAAAACAAGCATGTGGAAGTTAGTTTTGGACTAAAAGCAGTTGTCAGTACACTACAGCTCGCTCGGCCTCAACGCTTATTCTTTTATTCTACCCTGGAATATACTACTTTTCTTTCTGCACTTCCTATGAGTAAAAAACATGAACACACGTATCGTAGCAGAGGGAACATTCCTACCTGTTTATGGCCGACTGAGCCACACACAGTAACCCCACTGTGTGGAAGACAGCAAGAACTGAAAGTAAACACAGGAAGCAGATGGGTTCACTATTTGCTCTTTTGTTTTTCTTATTTAAAGCAACAGTACGTACTTCTCATTCCTTTGATACAAAGCTTCTTCAAATAGCCTGGCATTCAAATGTCACGTGTGTACATACAGTATCTCTCCTTCAGCCAGTATTTATTTCCTTTTCAGCTATTTGACCGTATTGCCACTTTTGTACCTCACATTCTCCGCAGAGTGTAAACGAAATTTAACGGGCGATGAAACTTGACGCCGCTTTCCTATTGGTGGGAAAGAAAGCTCGTCATCAACCAATCAAAGCATGAACACCAGTTTGGTTGCAGAGGCCATAGAGCTTTTGATACTATGGTCATATGGTGATAATGCATGTTCCTGACACATCCTAGCTGTGTGCTGCTGGGATAGGCTCCACAAGGGACAAGCGGTAGAAAATGGATGGATGGATATATATATATATATATATATATATATATATATACAGTCGTGGTCAAAAGTTGACATACACTTGTAAAGAACATAATGTCATGGCTGTCTTAAGTTTCCAATCATTTCTACAACTTTTGTGATAGAGTGATTGGAGCACATACTTGTTGGTCACAAAAAAACAATCATGAAGTTTGCTTCTTTTATGAATTTATTATGGGTCTACTGAAAATGTGAGGGTCAAAAGTATACATACAGCAATGTTAATATTTGCTTACATGTCCCTTGGCAAGTTTCACTGCAATAAGGCACTTTTGGTAGCCATCCACAAGCTTCTGCTTGAATTGTTGACCACTCAAAAATTGGTGCAGTTCTGCTAAATTTGTTGGTTTTCTGCATACTTGCCAACCTTGAGACCTCCGATTTCGGGAGGTGGGGCGTGGGGGCGTGGTCGGGGGTGGGGCAGGGCGTGGTTGGGGGCGTGGTTAAGACGGAAGGAGTATATTGACAGCTAGAATTCCCCAAGTCAAGTATTTCATATATACAGGTAAAAGCCAGTAAATTAGAATATTTTGAAAAACTTGATTTATTTCAGTAATTGCATTCAAAAGGTGTAACTTGTACATTATATTTATTCATTGCACACAGACTGATGCATTCAAATGTTTATTTCATTTAATTTTGATGATTTGAAGTGGCAACAAATGAAAATCCAAAATTCCGTGTGTCACAAAATTAGAATATTACTTAAGGCTAATACAAAAAAGGGATTTTTAGAAATGTTGGCCAACTGAAAAGTATGAAAATGAAAAATATGAGCATGTACAATACTCAATACTTGGTTGGAGCTCCTTTTGCCTCAATTACTGCGTTAATGCGGCGTGGCATGGAGTCGATGAGTTTCTGGCACTGCTCAGGTGTTATGAGAGCCCAGGTTGCTCTGATAGTGGCCTTCAACTCTTCTGCGTTTTTGGGTCTGGCATTCTGCATCTTCCTTTTCACAATACCCCACAGATTTTCTATGGGGCTAAGGTCAGGGGAGTTGGCGGGCCAATTTAGAACAGAAATATCATGGTCCGTAAACCAGGCACGGGTAGATTTTGCGCTGTGTGTAGGCGCCAAGTCCTGTTGGAACTTGAAATCTCCATCTCCATAGAGCAGGTCAGCAGCAGGAAGCATGAAGTGCTCTAAAACTTGCTGGTAGACGGCTGCGTTGACCCTGGATCTCAGGAAACAGAGTGGACCGACACCAGCAGATGACATGGCACCCCAAACCATCACTGATGGTGGAAACTTTACACTAGACTTCAGGCAACGTGGATCCTGTGCCTTTCCTGTCTTCCTCCAGACTCTGGGACCTCGATTTCCAAAGGAAATGCAAAATTTGCATGGTTGGGTGATGGTTTGGGGTGCCATGTCATCTGCTGGTGTCGGTCCACTCTGTTTCCTGAGATCCAGGGTCAACGCAGCCGTCTACCAGCAAGTTTTAGAGCACTTCATGCTTCCTGCTGCTGACCTGCTCTATGGAGATGGAGATTTCAAGTTCCAACAGGACTTGGCGCCTGCACACAGCGCAAAATCTACCCGTGCCTGGTTTACGGACCATGGTATTTCTGTTCTAAATTGGCCCGCCAACTCCCCTGACCTAAGCCCCATAGAAAATCTGTGGGGTATTGTGAAAAGGAAGATGCAGAATGCCAGACCCAAAAACGCAGAAGAGTTGAAGGCCACTATCAGAGCAACCTGGGCTCTCATAACACCTGAGCAGTGCCAGAAACTCATCGACTCCATGCCACGCCGCATTAACGCAGTAATTGAGGCAAAAGGAGCTCCAACCAAGTATTGAGTATTGTACATGCTCATATTTTTCATTTTCATACTTTTCAGTTGGCCAACATTTCTAAAAATCCCTTTTTTGTATTAGCCTTAAGTAATATTCTAATTTTGTGACACACGGAATTTTGGATTTTCATTTGTTGCCACTTCAAATCATCAAAATTAAATGAAATAAACATTTGAATGCATCAGTCTGTGTGCAATGAATACATATAATGTACAAGTTACACCTTTTGAATGCAATTACTGAAATAAATCAAGTTTTTCAAAATATTCTAATTTACTGGCTTTTACCTGTATATACAGTCGTGGTCAAAAGTTTACATACACTTGTAAAGAACATAATGTCATGGCTGTCTTAAGTTTCCAATCATTTCTACAACTTTTGTGATAGAGTGATTGGAGCACATACTTGTTGGTCACAAAAAACATTCCTGAAGTTTGCTTCTTTTATGAATTTATTATGGGTCTACTGAAAATGTGAGGGTCAAAAGTGTACATACAGCAATGTTAATATTTGCTTACATGTCCCTTGGCAAGTTTCACTGCAATAAGGCACTTTTGGTAGCCATCCACAAGCTTCTGCTTGAATTGTTGACCACTCAAAAATTGGTGCAGTTCTGCTAAATTTGTTGGTTTTCTGCATACTTGCCAACCTTGAGACCTCCGATTTCGGGAGGTGGGGGCGTGGTCGGGGGTGGGGCAGGGCGTGGTTGGGGGCGTGGTTAAGACGGGAGGAGTATATTGACAGCTAGAATTCCCCAAGTCAAGTATTTCATATATATATATACAGTATATATATATATATATATAATATATAGCTACATTCTGAAAATATGCAAACAAAACTGTGTTTAGATAATTGATACTTCAAACTTGCATAAATAAATCTTAAGGAATATAACATAACTTGGCTTCTGAGAGCTTCAGAATGTAATGAATAAAATGCTAAAGTTGTTGATAAACAAGCAATTATTTTAATAATTAAATATGGTCATTTTAAATGAATTATTATGATAATTTAAAATTAATTATTTCAAATATGTTTATTTTAATGTATAATTCTAATGCCTGGATGTAATAAGGAGTCAGAAAAAATACAATTAATTTTGATGTTTTTAGCAAAATATAGTAAAAATGTTTTTTTTTTGTTTTTTTTAAATTAATAAATGTATTTATTTTTAGGTAAGATGAACATAATAATACAATTTATCTCTCGTCTGGATGATTTATTTCTTGTCACCCTGTTGTCCTCCCGTTGTGAAAAAAGGCTGTCCTCACTCAGGTGCATGGAGCTGGAGGGGGCGTGGCCTCCAGCTCCGGCTGAAAATCGGGAGACTTTCGGGAGAATATTTGTCCCGGGAGGTTTTCGGGAGAGGCGCTGAATTTCGGGAGTCTCCCGGAAAATTTGGGAGGGTTGGCAAGTATGGTTTTCTGACATGGACTTGACTCTGACATTGTCATGTCTTGGTGGTCATGTTTAGTTTGGCTATGTTCTGTTTGGTTTTTGGATTTTGTCAGTTCCTGTTTTTTCACTCCCTGTTTTGTTTCCATGAAAACCCATTAGTTTTCACCTGTCCTCATGTCACGCACCTGATTCATTTGGACTCACGCACCTGTTGTTAATCATGTCACCACTATTTAAGCCTGTAGTTGCCAGGCAGTCAGCCTGGCGACATCACATTCATGCTCTGTCCAGGTCATAGTTCATGCTGCTCTTTTCTTGCCACGTAAGTTTTTTGTTTATTCAAGCCACAGTTTTTTTAGTTCATGTTTCATGTCCATAGTTTACGTTATAGTAATAGTTTTTGTTTTCTTAGCCAAGATTTGTACCTCCGCTGTGAGCACCTTTTTGTTTGTTCCTTTTTTCCATAGATCTGCCTTTGTGCTAGTTTTGTTTTATTAGCCAAGTTTGTTCCCCGCCTTGTGCGCGCCTTTTGTTTTCACCTTTTGATTGATTAATTGAAAGATGTCATTACCTCAAGTCGCTTTGCACCACGGGAAAACAAATTACACCATAGTCCAAGTCTTGACAGACATCCTATGAACAAAAATTAGACCTTCTGGAGGAAAGTTCTGTGGTCAGATTGAACAAAAATTGAGCTGTTTGGCCACAATACCCAGCAAAATGTTTGGAGAAAGAAAGGGTGAGGCTTTTAATCCCAGGAACACCATGTCTACCGTCAAGCTTGGTGGTGGTAGTATTATGCTCTGGGCCTGTTTTGCTGCCAATGGAACTGGTGCTTTAAATGGCACAATAAAAAAGGATTACTTCCAAATTCTTCAGGACAACCTAAAATCATCAACCCGGAGGTTGGCTCTTGGGTGCAGTTGGGTGTTCCAACAGGACAATGACCCCAAACATACGTCAAAAGTGGTACAGGAATGGCTAAATCAGGCTAGAATTAAGGTTTCCTTCCCAAAGTCCTGACTTAAACGTGTGGACAATGCTGAAGAAACAAGTCCATGTCAGAAAACCAACAAATTTAGCTGAACTGCACCAATTTTGTCAAGAGGAGTGGTCAAAAACTCCAAGCAGAAGCTTGTGGATGGCTACCAAAAGCGCCTTATTGCAGTGAAACTTGCCAAGGGACATATAAGCAAATATTAACATTGCTGTATGTATGTATTTCTATTGGTTGTAAAAGAACGGAGATACTCAATTTGATTGTGAGCTTAAACATTAAAAAAAAAATCCATTAGCAATGGCAAAATTTTTTTTTTGCTAAGCACTGTATTGGTGTTGTACGATTGCTAGTAGGGTACGTTCAGACTTATCTGGGGTTTTTTTGCGAAATGCCGCTAACAAACAATGCATATTTTAAAGAAAAGGTTAACTAACTAGATCCACGTTATAATTTATCGGTTTTGTTTGGCTCCTGCAACATATATTCCCGCAAAGTTGCAAACAAATTGTGTTTGTCTGTTATATGTTCGCGAGAAGTTCGGGTTAATGTTAAGGACAGGATGCTAACATTAACAAAAGGTAGCACTATTTTTTTTTCCTAAAGTTTATTGGTGTTCACGTTTAATTTTTTTGCTAAACACCGCTAACCAGATCAACGCTAAAATTCCTTTATAAAAATTATATATATATATATATATATATATATATATATATATATATATATATATATATATATATGTATGTGTGGGAAAAAAAATCACAAGACTATTTCATCTCTACAGGCCTGTTTCATGAGGGGGGGTTCCCTCAATCATCAGGAGATCTCCTGATGATTGAGGGAACCCCCCCTCATGAAACAGGCCTGTAGAGATGAAATAGTCTTGTGATTTTTTTTCCCACACATACATATATTGCGCTCTACTACGGTATCGAGCACTATTTTTTGGATAACCTTATTAAGATATATATATATATATATATATATATATATATATATATATAATAAATACATAGTTTTGATTAAAAAAAGATTGTATTTTTTCAAGAAAAAAATAGCAAATATTCAAGAAATTTTTTTGTGCATTTTATATATTTTTTTTATAATAAAAAGGTTTTGTTTGCAATTATAAAGTTGTATATTTTTAAGCAAATTGAGGAAAAGGTCATCATTTTAAGAGAATATCCTCATATTTTTGAGGAAAAAAAAGATTGTATTTTTGCAAGACAAATATAAACATTTTCAAGAATTTTTCTTTGTACATTTTTATATTTTTTGACATTAAAAATATTTTATATGCAAGTTTTAAGTTGTATATTTTTGAGCAAATTGAGAAAAAGGTCATCATCCTTTTAAGAAAAACATAAATATATATATATATATATATATATATATATATATATATATATATATATATATATATATATATATATATATATATATATAATAGATACATAGTTTTGATTAAAAAAAGATTGTATTTTTTCAAGAAAAATAGCAAATATTCAAGAAAATTTTTTGTGCATTTTATATATTTTTTTATAATAAAAAGATTTTGTTTGCAATTATAAAGTTGTATATTTTTAAGCAAATTGAGGAAAAGGTCATCATTTTAAGAGAATATCCTCATATTTTTGAGGAAAAAAAGATTGTATTTTTGCAAGACAAATATAAACATTTTCAAGAATTTTTCTTTGTACATTTTTATATTTTTTGACGTTAAAAATATTTTATATGCAAGTGTTAAGTTGTATATTTTTGAGCAAATTGAGAAAAAGGTCATCATCGTTTTAAGAAAAACATAAATATATATATATATATATATATATAATAGATACATAGTTTTGATTAAAAAAAGATTGTATTTTTTCAAGAAAAATAGCAAATATTCAAGAAATTTTTTTGTGCATTTTATATATTTTTTTATAATAAAAAGGTTTTGTTTGCAATTATAAAGTTGTATATTTTTAAGCAAATTGAGGAAAAGGTCATCATTTTAAGAGAATATCCTCATATTTTTGAGGAAAAAAAGATTGTATTTTTGCAAGACATTTTCAAGAATTTTTCTTTGTACATTTTTATATTTTTTGACGTTAAAAATATTTTATATGCAAGTGTTAAGTTGTATATTTTTGAGCAAATTGAGAAAAAGGTCATCATCGTTTTAAGAAAAACATAAATATATATATATATATATATATATATATATATATATATATATATATATATATATAATAGATAAAAACTGCTACGCTAACCAGATCTACGCTAAAATTCCTTTAGCATAACTGATTACGTTAGCATTAAACCGACAGGGGCCTGCCATTTGCCATATATCGGTTTCTTCTTCGGCCAGTGTTTCACGCCTACGTAAAGTTTCACGTAAAGATGTTTTTGAGTGTTGGGAAGTACTGATGAATCCAACCTCAAAAACTGTGTTCTACTTTGTGCTCATTGGTTACCTTGTTGTGTTTTTTTTTTTACCCCTTTCAGGGTTGAGTGCAGCCAAGCTGTTAAGAGAGATCGGACTCAACCCCGTGGTCTTGGAGGCTCGCGACAGAGTCGGTGGTCGAACCTTCACCGTATCGGTAAGAGCTAAAATGTTCACTTAAAACTCAACTTGTTCGTAAAGATTTCCTAACGACAACATTTGTAAAGCTGTGCTAAAATATGAAACCTAAACCACCTCCCTCAAGTCATAAAGTCATTTGAATGAACGCTACATACTGGACTACAGCGGAACTCACTTAAGTCGGTCCCGCTTATGTCGACAACCCGTTTATGTTGGACAACTCATCATGTCCATCCACAGTGTTCCTCTTTTTTACTGAAAAGTCAACATTTCTGGTCAACCACTTTTGTAACATAAAATGTGAGAAGTCACCAGTAAATACTCAGGTTTTGGTTTAGATTTTGCTTATGTCGACAACCGCTTCGGTTTTCACTGTAGCAGGGAGTATTATACTATAAGAATAAAGTTGTGACTATGAGAAAAAGTCTTAGCCTTTCAAGAATTTCCTTTTTTGGGGGAGGTTCTTAATTGTATTTATTTATTTTGGGGGGGAGAACATATATATATATTTTTTTCAATTATTGTAGTATAAGTATAAATATATATATATTCACACACTGATTATAAAGTTGTATATTTTTAAGCAAATTGAGGAAAAGGCCATAATTTTAAGAGAATATCCTCATATTTTTGAGGAAAAAAAGATTGCATTTTTGCAAGAAAAAACATTTTCATTTTTGGACATTAAAAATATTTTATATGCAAGTATAAAGTTGTATATTTTTAAGCAAATTGAGGAAAATGTCATAATTTTAAGAGAATATCCTCATATTTTTGAGGAAAAAGAGATTGTTATTTTGCAAGAAAAAAATTCAAAAATTTTCAAGAAATTTTTTTTGTACATTTTTATATTTTTTGACGTTAAACATTTTTTATATGCAAGCATAAAGTTGTATATTTTTGAGCAAATTGAGGAAAAAGGTCATCATTTTAAGAAAAAAACTAAACTATACATATATATATATATATATATATATATATATATATATATATGATGAAAAAAAGATTTTATTTTTGCAAGAAAAAAAATGAAAAAAGAACATTTTTTTTGTGCATTTTTATATATTTTTTATAATAAAAAGCTTTTATTTGCAATTATAAAGTTGTATATTTTTGAGCAAATTGAAGAAAAGGTTATCAAATATAATATCCTCATATTTTTGAGGAAAAAAAGTATGCATTTTAGCAAGACAAAACACAAACATTTTCAAGAAAATATTTTTGTACAGTTTTATATGTTTTGACGTTAAAAAGGTTTTATTTGGAAAAAATGTACAATACAAAGTTGTATATTTTTGAGCAAATTGAGGAAAAGATCATCAATAGCCTTCTATTTTTGGGAGAAAAATCTGATGTTTTTGAGAAAAATGATCATCTCTGAGCAAAAAGTCTCATTTTTAAAATGTTATTTTGTATTTGAAAAAAGAAGCCTTAACCATTTCATATTTTCCAAGTATGCCACTTTATTCTGGTATTTTCCCGACATTATTATTATCACAGTCTTTATTTTCCTTCGTAACAAACATCACATTTGTTCTCGTGTTTTCCTCAAATATATACAGTAGGACTTTTTTATTTATTTATTTATTGTATTTTTTTTTTTTAAATTTTAGTAGGACTTTATTCTTGTGAGTGTTCGACTTAATGGTCAAATGTTGTGGCTCCTCATGTTTGTTGTGTCTCATGGCAGAATAAGGAGACCAAGTGGGTGGATCTGGGCGGGGCTTACGTGGGCCCCACGCAGAACCGCATCCTGCGATTGGCCAAGCAGTACGGCGTGAAGACGTACAAAGTCAACGAGCAGGAGAGGCTGCTGCATCATGTCAACGTGAGTGTCCGACACGCTTGTAGCGGCCGTGTGCGTGGGTTCGATTCCGCTGGGAAGGACTTCATTCCCCAGAGTGACCCTGAACAGTAAAGCTGTGACAGACAATGAAAAAAGATGTTTGGAGATACAATTGAAAGATCTTTTTTAGTGGCCGAGCTTTCGCAGAGACAAATATGTCAAAGAGCGCTGTTGTTGATCACAAACAGACTCGCTTGTCTTTGAAGATCTTTGATTAGCCATCATGAAGTAGATTTCTAAAAACAGCAGAACATTCTATGTTGTGTAGAAGGTCTTAGGTAGCCTTTTTGCTTGAAAAGAGCAGAGCATATAGAGGATCTTTGACTCAGGTTTTTGTATAGGCCGACAAAAAGTGCAGAGCGCTGCCGTCCGATATTTTGCAAAAATATAAAGGATCTTTGACTTGCCTTTTGGCAGTACTAGATCCTTAAAAACAGCAGAGTTCTCCCGTCATATAAGATCTTTGACTTTTGCTATTGATTACTAAAAACAGTAGAGTTCTCCCGTCATATAAGATCTTTGACTTTTGCTATTGATTACTAAAAACAGTAGAGTTCTCCCGTCATATACAGTCTTAAAAATTTTTGAGGTAAAAAAGCGGTCTTTTGCAAGAAAAAATAGAAAGATTTTCAATTTTTTTGTGTGTACAATTTTGTATTTTTTTATGTTAAAAAGATTAATTTGCAAGTATAAATATATATATATTCACACACACATTCACACACTGATTATAAAGTTGTATATTTTTAAGCAAATTGAGGAAAAGGTAATCATTTTAAGAGAATATCCTCATATTTTTGAGGAAAAAAAGATTGTATTTTTGCAAGAAAAAATATTTTCAATAAATAGTTTTTGTACATTTTTATATTTTTGGACATTAAAAATATTTTATATGCAAGTATAAAGTTGTATATTTTTGAGCAAATCGAGAAAAAGGTCATCATCATTTTAAGAAAAAAAAATGTAATTAAAAAAATGTAAATAAATATATATATATGTATATTTATATATATATATATATATATATATATAATAAATACATAGTTTTGATTAAAAAAAAGATTGTATTTTTTAAAGAAAAAAATAGCAAATATTCAAAAACATTTTTTTGTGCATTTTATATATTTTTTATAATAAAAAGGTTTTGTTTGCAATTATAAAGTTGTATATTTTTAAGCAAATTGAGGAAAATGTCATCATTTTAAGAGAATATCCTCATATTTTTGAGGAAAAAAAGATTGTATTTTTGCAAGAAAAAATATTTTCAATAAATAGTTTTTGTACATTTTTATATTTTTGGACATTAAAAATATTTTATATGCAAGTATAAAGTTGTATATTTTTGAGCAAATCAAGAAAAAGGTCATCATCATTTTAAGAAAAAAAAATGTAATTAAAAAAATGTAGATAAATATATATATATATATATATATATATATATATATATATATATATATATATATATATATATATATATATATAATAAATACATAGTTTTGATTAAAAAAAAGATTGTATTTTTTTAAAGAAAAAAATAGCAAATATTCAAAAACATTTTTTGTGCATTTTATATATTTTTTATAATAAAAAGGTTTTGTTTGCAATTATAAAGTTGTATATTTTTAAGCAAATTGAGGAAAATGTCATCATTTTAAGAGAATATCCTCATATTTTTGAGGAAAAACAGATCTTATTTTTGCAAGAAAAACTATAAACATTTTCAAGAATTTTTTTTTGTACATTTTTATATTTTTTGACGTTAAAAATATTTTATATGCAAGTATTAAGTTGTATATTTTTGAGCAAATTGAGAAAAAGGTCATCATCATTTTAAGAAAAACATAAATAAATAAATATATATATATATAATAGATGCACAGTTTTAATGAAAATAAGATTGTATTTTTTCAAGAAAAAAAACAAATATTCAAGAACATTTTTTTGTGCATTTTTATATATTTTTTTTAATAAACAGACTCGCTTGTCTTTGAAGATCTTTGATTAGCCATCATGAAGTAGATTTCTAAAAACGGCAGAACATTCTATGTTGTGTAGAAGGTCTTAGGTAGCCTTTTTGCTTGAAAAGAGCAGAGCATATAGAGGATCTTTGACTCAGGTTTTTGTATCGGCCGACAAAAAGTGCCGAGCGCTGCCGTCCGATAGGGAAGCTTTCACTTCCTTTTTTGCAAAAATATAAAGGATCTTTGACTTGCCTTTTGGCAGTACTAGATCCTTAAAAACCGCAGAGTTCTCCCGTCATATAAGATCTTTGACTTTTGCTATTGATTACTAAAAACAGTAGAGTTCTCCCGTCATATACAGTCTTAAAAACGGCAAAGCACTACTGCCATATAGAGGATCTTTGGCTAGAGTTACACATCAGAGTGCTCCCCTGTCATTTAGAGGATCTTTGACTAGAGTTATTGTGGTATGTTCTTAAAACAGCAGAACGTTCCTGTCATATGTGGGATCTTTGACCAGAGTTCTTGTAGTAGGTTCTTAAAAACAGCAGAGCGCTCCTGTCATATAGAGATTCTTTGACCAGAGTTCTTGTTGTATGTTCTTAAAAACAGCAGAGCGCTCCTGTCATATAGAGATTCTTTGACCAGAATTCTTTTAGTATGTTCTTAAAAACAGCAGAGCGCTCCTGTCATATAGAGATTATTTGACCAGAGTTCTTGTAGTATGTTCTTAAAAACAGCAGAGCGCTCCTGTCATATAGAGATTATTTGACCAGAGTTCTTGTAGTATGTTCTTAAAAACAGCAGAGCGCTCCTGTCATATAGAGATTCTTTGACCAGAGTTCTTGTAGTATGTTCTTAAAAACAGCAGAGCGCTCCTGTCATATAGAGATTATTTGACCAGAGTTCTTGTAGTATGTTCTTAAAAACAGCAGAGCGCTCCTGTCATATAGAGATTCTTTGACCAGAGTTATACGGCGGAGCGCTCCTGTCATATAGAGGATCTTTGACTAGCGTCCTTTTAGTAGGTTTTTAAAAACAGCAGAGCGCTCCTCTGTCAAATAGAGGATCTTTGACTAGAGTTACAGTATACAG
This sequence comes from Nerophis lumbriciformis, assembly GCF_033978685.3. Classification (NCBI taxonomy): domain Eukaryota; kingdom Metazoa; phylum Chordata; class Actinopteri; order Syngnathiformes; family Syngnathidae; genus Nerophis; species Nerophis lumbriciformis. Next base: position 41,026,691 of record NC_084560.2, read on the forward strand.
CAGAGTGCTCCTGTCACATACAGGATCTTTGACTAGCGTTCTTGTAGTAGATTCTTAAGAACAGCAGAGCGCTCCTCTGTCACATACAGGATCTTTGACTAGCGTTCCTGTAGTAGGTTCTTAAAAACAGCAGAGCACTCCTGTTGTATAGAGGATTTTTGACAAGAGTTTTTGTAGTATGTTCTTAAAAACAGCAGAGCACTCCTGTCATATAGAGGATCTTTGACTAGAGTTATACAGCAGGGCGCTCCTGTCATATATATATATATATATATATATATATATATATATATATATATATATATATATATATATATATATATATATATATATATATATATATATATATAGGATCTTTGACTAGCATTATTTTAGTAAGTTCTTAAAAACAGTAATATTCTCCTGTTATATAGAGGATCTTTGACTAGTGTTCTTGTAGTATGTTCTTAAAAACAGCAGAGCACTCCTGTTGTATAGAGGATTTTTGACTAGAGTTATTGTAGTATGTTCTTAAAAACAGCAGAGCGCTCCTGTCATATAGAGATTCTTTGACCAGAGTTCTTGTAGTATGTTCTTAAAAACAGCAGAGCACTCCTGTCATATAGAGGATCTTTGACAAGAGTTATACAGCAGGGCGCTCCTGTCATATATATATAGGATCTTTGACTAGCATTATTTTAGTAGGTTCTTAAAAACACTAATATGCTCCTGTTATATAGAGGATCTTTGACTAGTGTTCTTGTAGTAGGTTCTAAAAACAGCAGAGCACTCCTGGCATAGAGAGGATCTTTGACTAGCATTTGTTTAGTAGGTTCTTAAAAACAGTAGAGCGCTCCTGTCATGTAGAGGATCTTTGACTAGCGTCCTTGTAGTAGGTTCTTAAAAACAGCAAAGCGCTCCTCTGTCAAATAGAGGATCTTTGACTAGAGTTATAGTATACAGCAGAGTGCTCTTGTCATATAGAGGATCCTTGACTAGTGTTCTTGTAGTAGGTTATTAAGAACAGCAGAGCGCTCCTCTGTCATATAGAGGATCTTTGACTAGCGTTCTTGTAGTATGTTCTTAAAAACAGCAGAGCACTCCTGTTGTATAGAGGATCTTTGACTAGAGTTATTGTAGTATGTTCAGTTACAAAAAGGTTGGGGACCACTGATTATAGAGAATCTTTGACTAGAGTTATAGAGCAGAGCGCTTCTGTCATATGTAGGATCTTTGAGTAGCGTTCTTGTAGTATGTTCTTAAAACAGCAGAGCGCTCATGTCATATAGAGATTCTTTGACCAGAGTTATACGGCAGAGCGATCCTGTCATATAGAGGATCTTTGACTATCGTCCTTTTAGTATATCCTTAAAAACAGCAGAGCGCTCCTCTGTCAAATAGAGGATCTTTGACTAGTGTTACAGTATACAGCAGAGTGCTCCTGTCACATACAGGATCTTTGACTAGCGTTCTTGTAGGTTCTTAAGAACAGCAGAGCGCTCATGTCATATAGAGGATCTTTGACTAGAGTTATCGTCATATGTTCTTAAAAACAGCAGAGTGCTCCTGTTAAAAAGAGGATCTTTGACCAGAGTTATACAGCAGAGCGCTCCTGTCATATAGAGGATCTTTGAATAGCGTCCTTGTAGTAGGTTCTTAAAAACAGCAGAGCGCTCCTCTGTCAAATAGAGGATCTTTGACTAGAGTTACAGTATACAGCAGAGTGCTCTTGTCATATAGAGGATCTTTGACTAGCGTTCTTGTACTAAGTTATTAAGAACAGCAGAGCGCTCCTCTGTCATATAGAGGATCTTTGACTAGCGTTCTTGTAGTAGGTTTTTAAAAACAGCAGAGCACTCCTGTTGTATAGAGGATCTTTGACTAGAGTTATTGTAGTATGTTCTTAAAAACAGCAGAGTGCTCCTGTCATATAGAGAATCTTTGACTAGAGTTATACAGCATGGCGCTCCTGTCATATATATATAGGAACTTGACTTTGACTAGCATTCTTTTAGTAGGTTCTTAAAAACAGTAATACGCTCTTGTTATATAGAGGATCTTTGACTAGTGTTCTTGTAGTAGGTTCTAAAAACAGCAGAGCACTCCTGGCATATATAGGATCTTTGACGAGCATTCATTTAGTAGGTTCTTAAAAACAGTAGGGCGCTCCTGTCATATAGAGGATCTTTGATTAGCGTACTTTTAGTAGGTTCTTAAAAACAGCAGAGCGCTCCTCTGTCAAATAGAGGATCTTTGACTAGAGTTACAGTATACAGCAGAGTGCTCCTGTCATATAGAGGATCTTTGACTAGCGCTCTTGTAGTAGGTTCTTAAAAACAGTAGGGCACTCCTGTCATATAGAGGATCTTTGACTAGAGTTATCGTCGTATGTTCTTAAAAACAGCAGAGTGCTCCTGTTAAAAAGAGGATCTTTGACCAGAGTTATACAGGAGAGCGCTCCTGTCATGTAGAGGATCTTTGACTAGCGTTCTTGTAGTAGGTTCTTAAGAACAGCAGAGCGCTCATGTCATATAGAGGATCTTTGACTAGCGTTCTTGTAGTAGGTTCTTAAAAACAGTAGGGCACTCCTGTAATATAGAGGATCTTTGACTAGAGTTATCGTCGTATGTTCTTAAAAACAGCAGAGTGCTCCTGTTAAAAAGAGGATCTTTGACCAGAGTTATACAGGAGAGCGCTCCTGTCATGTAGAGGATCTTTGACTAGCGTTCTTGTAGTAGGTTCTTAAGAACAGCAGAGCGCTCATGTCATATAGAGGATCTTTGACTAGCGTTCTTGTAGTAGGCTCTTAAAAACAGTAGGGCACTCCTGTCATATAGAGGATCTTTGACTAGAGTTATCGTCGTATGTTCTTAAAAACAGCAGAGTGCTCCTGTTAAAAAGAGGATCTTTGACCAGAGTTATACAGGAGAGCGCTCCTGTCATATAGAGGATCTTTGACTAGCGTTCTTGTAGTAGGTTCTTAAGAACAGCAGAGCGCTCATGTCATATAGAGGATCTTTGACTAGCGTTCTTGTAGTAGGTTCTTAAAAACAGTAGGGCACTCCTGTCATATAGAGGATCTTTGACTAGAGTTATCGTCGTATGTTCCTAAAAACAGCAGAGTGCTCCTGTTAAAAAGAGGATCTTTGACCAGAGTTATACAGCAGAGCGCTCCTGTCATATAGAGGATCTTTGACTAGTTTTCTTGTAGTTGGTTCTTAAGAACAGCAGAGCGCTCATGTCATATAGAGCATCTTTGACTAGCGGCCTTGTAGTAGGTTCTTAAAAACAGCAAAGCGCTCCTCTGTCAAATAGAGGATCTTTGACTAGAGTTACAGTACACAGCAGAGCGCTCCTGTTTAATAGAGGATCTTTGACTAGCGTTCTTGTAGTAGGTTCTTAAGAACAGCAGAGCGCTCATGTCATATAGAGGATCTTTGACTAGCGGCCTTGTAGTAGGTTCTTAAAAACAGCAAAGCGCTCCTCTGTCAAATAGAGGATCTTTGACTAGAGTTACAGTATACAGCAGAGCGCTCCTGTTTAATAGAAGATCTTTGATTAGCATTATTTTAGTAGGTTCTTAAAAACAGCAGAGCGCTCATGTCATATAGAGGATCTTTGACTAGCGGCCTTGTAGTAGGTTCTTAAAAACAGCAGAGTGCTCCTGTCATATAGAGATTCTTTGACCAGAGTTATCGTCTTATGTTCTTAAAAACACCAGACTGCTCCTGTTCCAAATAGGATCTTTGACCAGAGTTATACAGCAGAGCCCTCCTGTCATATAGAGGATCTTTGACTAGCGTTCTTGTAGTAGGTTCTTAAAAACAGTAGGGCACTCCCGTAATATAGAGGATCTTTGACTAGAGTTATCGTCGTATGTTCTTAAAAACAGCAGAGTGCTCCTGTTAAAAAGAGGATCTTTGACCAGAGTTATACAGCAGAGCGCTCATGTCATATAGAGGATCTTTGACTAGTGTTCTTGTAGTAGGTTCTTAAGAACAGCAGAGTGCTCCTGTCATATAGAGATTATTTGACCAGAGTTATCGTCTTATGTTCTTAAAAACACCAGAGTGCTCCTGTTACAAATAGGATCTTTGACCAGAGTTATACAGCAGAGCGCTCCTGTCATATAGAGGATCTTTGACTAGCGTTCTTGTAGTAGGCTCTTAAAAACAGTAGGGCACTCCTGTCATATAGAGGATCTTTGACTAGAGTTATCGTCGTATGTTCTTAAAAACAGCAGAGTGCTCCTGTTAAAAAGAGGATCTTTGACCAGAGTTATACAGGAGAGCGCTCATGTCATATAGAGGATCTTTGACTAGCGTTCTTGTAGTAGGTTCTTAAGAACAGCAGAGCGCTCATGTCATATAGAGGATCTTTGACTAGCGGCCTTGTAGTAGGTTCTTAAAAACAGCAAAGCGCTCCTCTGTCAAATAGAGGATCTTTGACTAGAGTTACAGTATACAGCAGAGCGCTCCTGTTTAATAGAGGATCTTTGATTAGCATTCTTTTAGTAGGTTCTTAAAAACAGCAGAGCGCTCATGTCATATAGAGGATCTTTGACTAGCGGCCTTGTAGTAGCTTCTTAAAAACAGCAGAGTGCTCCTGTCATATAGAGATTCTTTGACCAGAGTTATCGTCTTATGTTCTTAAAAACACCAGAGTGCTCCTGTTACAAATAGGATCTTTGACCAGAGTTATACAGCAGAGCCCTCCTGTCATATAGAGGATCTTTGACCAGCGGCCTTGTAGTAGGTTCTTAAAAACAGCAAAGCGCTTCTCTGTCAAATAGAGGATCTTTGACTAGAGTTACAGTATACAGCAGAGCGCTCCTGTTTAATAGAGGATCTTTGATTAGCATTCTTTTAGTAGGTTCTTGAAAACAGCAGAGCGCTCATGTCATATAGAGGATCTTTGACTAGCGGCCTTGTAGTAGGTTCTTAAAAACAGCAGAGCGCTCCTCTGTCAAATAGAGGATCTTTGACTAGAGTTACAGTATACAGCAGAGTGCTCCTGTCATATAGAGGATCTTTGACTAGTGTTCTTGTACTAGGTTCTTAAAAACAGTAGGGCACTCCTGTCATATAGAGGATCTTTGACTAGAGTTATCGTCGTATGTTCTTAAAAACAGCAGAGTGCTCCTGTTCAAAAGAGGATGTTTGACCAGAGTTATACAGCAGAGCCCTCCTGTCATATAGAGGATCTTTGACTAGCGTCCTTGTAGTAGATTCTTAAAAACAGCGAAGCGCTCCTCTGTCAAATAGAGGATCTTTGACTAGAGTTACAGTATACAGCAGAGCGCTCCTGTTTAATAGAGGATCTTTGATTAGCATTCTTTTAGTAGGTTCTTAAAAACAGCAGAGCGCTCATGTCATATAGAGGATCTTTGACTAGCCTGCTTTTAGTAGGTTCTTAAAAACAGCAGAGCGCTCCTCTGTCAAATAGAGGATCTTTGACTAGAGTTACAGTATACAGCAGAGTGCTCCTGCCATATAGAGGATCTTTGACTAGCGTTCTTGTAGTAGGTTCTTAAAAACAGTAGGGCACTCCTGTCATATAGAGGATCTTTGACTAGAGTTATCGTCGTATGTTCTTAAAAACAGCAGAGTGCTCCTGTTAAAAAGAGGATCTTTGACCAGAGTTATACAGGAGAACGCTCCTGTCATATAGAGGATCTTTGACTAGCGTTCTTGTAGTAGGTTCTTAAGAACATCAGAGCGCTCATGTCATATAGAGGATCTTTGACTAGCGTTCTTGTGGTAGGTTCTTAAAAACAGTAGGGCACTCCTGTAATATAGAGGATTTTTGACTAGAGTTATCGTCGTATGTTCTTAAAAACAGCAGAGTGCTCCTGTTAAAAAGAGGATCTTTGACCAGAGTTATACAGGAGAGCGCTCCTGTCATATAGAGAATCTTTGACTAGCGTTCTTGTAGTAGGTTCTTAAGAACATCAGAGCGCTCATGTCATATAGAGGATCTTTGACTAGCGTTCTTGTAGTAGGTTCTTAAAAACAGTAGGGCACTCCTGTAATATAGAGGATCTTTGACTAGAGTTATCGTCGTATGTTCTTAAAAACAGCAGAGTGCTCCTGTTAAAAAGAGGATCTTTGACCAGAGTTATACAGCAGAGCACTCCTGTCATATAGAGAATCTTTGACTAGCGTTCTTGTAGTAGGTTCTTAAGAACATCAGAGCGCTCATGTCATATAGAGGATCTTTGACTAGCGGCCTTGTAGTAGGTTCTTAAAAACAGCAAAGCGCTCCTCTGTCAAATAGAGGATCTTTGACTAGAGTTACAGTATACAGCAGAGCGCTCCTGTTTAATAGAGGATCTTTGATTAGCATTCTTTTAGTATGTTCTTAAAAACAGCAGTGTGCTTCTGTCATATAGAGATTATTTGACCTGAGTTATCATCTTATGTTCTTAAAAACACCAGAGTGCTCTTGTTACAAATAGGATCTTTGACCAGAGTTATACAGCAGAGCCCTCCTGTCATATAGAGGATCTTTGACTAGCGGCCTTGTAGTAGGTTCTTAAAAACAGCAAAGCGCTCCTCTGTCAAATAGAGGATCTTTGACTGGAGTTACAGTATACAGCAGAGCGCTCCTGTTTAATAGAGGATCTTTGATTAGCATTCTTTTAGTATGTTCTTAAAAACAGCAGAGTGCTCTCGTCAAATAGAGAATCTTCAGACAAAAAAAATGCTAATCCTTCCCCAGAGACAGTAGCAAGGCAGTAATGTTTGTCTCTTGGCTGAAGGAACGACCAAAGCACTGGAAGGAGAAGATGCGAGAAGCCATCTTTCTTTGCTTTTTTCTCTCCATATCTTGTTAAAGCTGTTAGTTTCTCAACCTGATTCGATTTTGTGTACTTCTGCCATGTTTCCTGATGCAGTCCACCCGCCTGTAAATCACATGACTGTCTAGTGTGTGTGTGTGTGTGTGTGTGTGTGTGTGTGTGTGTGTGTGTGTGTGTGTGTGTGTGTGTGTGTGTGTTGGATGTAGACCGCGTTGTTCGGGTCCTTGGATCATTAAAGCAAAGCCAAGATGAGCTTTAAGCGTCCAGTCAGCGAGTGACGACATTATGATGAATTCTCACGTAAAATATCTTGTTAGCACACCTTCCATCCATCCATCCATTTCCTACCGCTTGTCCCTCTGTGCACTGTATTTTACAACAATCTAATGCTAGAAACAGCTCCCAGTGAGCAGTGTTGCCATCCAACACCACAACAAAGCTGAATAATCAACATAGGTAAGCGTGCACACGCTGCTGAGGTACCATGTGAGCGCGTATCCTTAACAACTATCTCTGCATGATCCATGTCTCGCTTCCTGGACGGTTGCCATGGCAGCAGGCATCAGCCGCAAACTGCTCACTGTTATGTCAGGCGTGTGTATTTATTTTGAATCACATGCACAAGCTCTTAATACACTTTTTTAACAACCACATTTAAATTAATTTAAAAAGAAAATACTGAATAAAATCAAAAAGGAAGAAAACATTTAAAAAGAGTTCCCCCAAATGTTGTTTTGACTTACAAACCCCGTTTCTATATGAGTTGGGAAATTGTGTTAGATGTAAATATAAACGGAATACAATGATTTGCAAATCCTTTTCAATCCATATGCACTACAAAGACAACATATTTGATGTTCAAACTCATAAACTTTATTTTTTTTTTGCAAATAATAATTAACTTAGAATTTCATGGCTGCAACACGTGCCAAAGTAGTTGGGAAAGGGCTTGTTCACCACTGTGTTACATCACCTTTTCTTTTAACAACACTCAATAAACGATTGGGAACTGAGGAAACTAATTGTTGAAGCTTTGAAAGTGGAATTCTTTCCCATTCTTGTTTTATGTAGAGTTTCAGTCGTTCAACAGTCCAAGGTCTCCGCTGTCGTATTTTACGCTTCATAATGCGCCACACATTTTCGATGGGAGACAGGTCTGGACTGCAGGCGGGCCAGGAAAGTACCCGCACTCTTTTTTTTACAAAGCCACGCTGTTGTAACACGTGCTGAATGTGGCTTGGCATTGTCTTTGAAATAAGCAGGGGCGTCCATGAAAAAGACGGCGCTTAGATGGCAGCATATGTTGTTCCAAAACCTGTATTTACCTTTCAGTATTAATGGTGCCTTCACAGATGTGTAAGTTACCCATGTCTTGGGCACTAATGCACCCCCATACCATCACACATGCTGGCTTTTCAACTTTGCGTCGATAACAGTCTGGATGGTTCGCTTCCCCTTTGGTCCGGATGACACGATGTCGAATATTTCCAAAAACAATTTGAAATGTGGACTCGTCAGACCACAGAACACTTTTCCACTTTGCATGAGTCCATCTTCGATGATCTCGGGCCCAGAGAAGCCGGCGGCGTTTCTGGATGTTGTTGATAAATTTGCATAGTAGAGCTTTAACTTGCACTTACAGATGTAGCGACCAACTGTATTTAGTGACAGTGGTTTTCTGAAGTGTTCCTGAGCCCATGTGGTGATATCCTTTAGAGATTGATGTTGGATTTTTGATACAGTGCCGTCTGAGGGATCGAAGGTCACGGTCATTCAATGTTGGTTTCCGACCATGCCGCTTACGTGGAGTGATTTCTCCAGATTCTCTGAACCTTTTGATGATATTATGGACCGTAGATGTTGAAATCCCTAAATTTCTTGCAATTGCACTTTGAGAAACGTTGTTCTTAAACTGTTTGACTATTTGCTCACGCAGTTGTGGACAAAGGGGTGTACCTCGCCCCATCCTTTCTTGTGAAAGACTGAGCATTTTTTAAGAAGCTGTTTTTATACCCAATCATGGCACCCACCTGTTCCCAATTAGCCTGCACACCTGTGGGATGTTCCAAATAAGTGTTTGATGAGCATTCCTCAACTTTATCAGTATTTATTGCCACCTTTCCCAACTTCTTTGTCACGTGTTGCTGCCATCAAATTCTAAAGTTAATGATTATGTCAGGCTTGCCCCTGACAGTTTGGTTGTGTTTTAGTTTTTCCTCTGTGTGTGTGTGTAGTATTTCCTGTCAGCGCTCTTGTTTTGGTTCTGTTTCCTGTTTCTCCCTGAGTGCTGTGTCCCCTCAGCATGTGGCTGATTGGCACCTGGCCACACCTGGTGTCAATCAGCCAGCTGCTATTTATACCTGCCCTACCCTCCAGTCACTGCTGGATTATTGTCGTTCCTACCTGTCGTGTCGTTGTTCTTAATACTTGTCGTTGTAGCTCTGTCTACTTTTGTTTCACTCTGCTCATGCCCTAGTTCCTTCGTGTCACAGGAAGTGTTTTTGTTTCTTGTCCACAGTTAGCCTCTGTGCTATTTTAGTTCATAGCCAAGTTTTTTCTCCGCCTTGTGCGCGCCTTTTGTTGTTACCCTTTTGTTTGCTGTATGCTGTCGTTGCTAGCTGTGTGCGTTAAGTAGTGATGGGTTGATGAGGCGTCATGAAGCGTTTCGACACATTGCAAAACTATTGATACTGTGTCGATACTGTGTCACTAAATACTGACATCTGCTGGACATTAAAAATCCCTACAGGCAACCTATGGACCGACTCAACTGGCACTGATTTTATGACCTAGTTCAGTGGTTCTCAAATGGGGGTACGCGTACCCCTGGGGGTACTTGAAGGTATGCCAAGGGGTACGTGAGATTTTTAAAAAATATTCTAAAAATAACAACAATTCAGAAATCCTTTATAAATATATTTATTGAATAATACTTCAACAAAATATGAATGTAAGTTCATAAACTCAGTGAAGCACAAGCTCAGGTTTGTTACTAAAATGTCTGTCAAAAAGAACTGTGAAAAGAAATGCAACAATGCAATATTCAGTGTTGACAGCTAGATTTTTTGTGGACATGTTCCATAAATATTGATGTTAAAGATTTATTTTTTTGTGAAGAAATGTTTATAATTAAGTTCATGAATCCAGATGGAGCTCTATTACAATCCCCAAAGAGGGCACTTTAAGTTGATGATTACTTCTATGTGTAGAAATCTTTATTTATAATTGAATCACTTGTTTATTTTTCAACAAGTTTTTAGTTATTTTTATCTTTTTTTCCAAATAGTTCAAGAAAGACTACTACAAATGAGCAATATTTTGCACTGTTATACAATTTAATAAATCAGAAACTGATGACATAGTGCTGTATTTTACTACTTTATCTTTTTTTTTTTCAACCAAAAATGCTTTGCTCTGATTAGGGGGTACTTGAATTAAAAAAAAATTCACAGGGGGTACATTGCTGAAAAAAGGTTGAGAACCACTGACCTAGTATATACAATAATATAAACCAAGTCATTGTATTTCATTTAGGATTATTTAATAACTTCATTATTAAATAATCCTAAATGAATGTTCCATTTAATAACTTAATCTCTCTCTGAGCTGCCACCTTACCGTGGTAGAGGAGTTTGCGTGTCCCAATGATCCTAGGAGCTATGTTGTCCGGGGGCTTTATGCCCCCTGGTAGGGTCTCCCAAGACAAACTGGTCCTAGGTGAGGGATCAGACAAAGAGCAGCTCGAAGACCTCCATGACGAATACAAATAAAGGACCCAGATTTCCCTCGTCCGGACGCGGGTCACCGGGGCCCCCCTCTGGAGCCAGGCCCGGAGGTGGGGCACGATGGCGAGCGCCTGGTGGCCGGGCCTGTCCCCATGGGGCCCGGCCGGGCACAGCCCGAAGAGGCAACGTGGGTCCCCCCTCCAATGGGCTCACCACCCATAGCAGGGGCCATAGAGGTCGGGTGCAGTGTGAGCTGGGCGGTAGCCGACGGCAGGGCACTTGGCGGTCCGATCCTCGGCTACAGAAGCTAGCTCTTGGGACGTGGAACGTCACCTCGCTGGGGGGGAAGGAGCCTGAGCTAGTGCGCGAGGTTGAGAAGTTCCGGCTAGATATAGTCGGACTCACTTCGACGCACAGCAAGGGCTCTGGAACCAGTTCTCTCGAGAGGGGCTGGACTCTCTTGCACTCTGGCGTTGCCGGCAATGAGAGGCGACGGGCTGGGGTGGCAATTCTTGTTTCCCCCCGGCTCAGAGCCTGCACGTTGGAGTTCAACCCGGTGGTCAAGAGGGTAGCTTCCCTCCGCCTTCGGGTGGGGGGACGGGTCCTGACTGTGGTTTGCGCTTACGCGCCAAACCGCAGCTCAGAGTACCCACCCTTTTTGGATTCGCTCGAGGGAGTGGGGGACTTCAATGCTCATGTTGGCAGCGACAGTGAAACCTGGAGAGGCGTGATTGGGAAGAATGGCCGCCCGGATCTGAACCCGAGTGGTGTTTTGTTATTGGACTTTTGTGCCCGTCACAGATTGTCCATAACGAACACCATGTTCGAACATAAGGGTGTCCATATGTGCACTTGGCACCAGGACACCCTAGGCCGCAGTTCCATGATCGACTTTGTAGTTGTGTCATCGGATTTGCGGCCTCATGTTTTGGACACTCGGGTGAAGAGAGGGGCGGAGCTTTCAACCGATCACCACCTGGTGGTGAGTTGGCTGCGATGGTGGGGGAGGATGCCGGACAGACCTGGCAGGCCCAAACGCATTGTGAGGGTTTGCTGGGAACGTCTGGCAGAATCTCCTGTCAGAGAGAGTTTCAATTCCCACCTCCGGAAGAACTTTGAACATGTCACGAGGGAGGTGCTGGACATTGAGTCCGAATGGACCATGTTCCGCGCCTCTATTGTCGAGGCAGCTGATTGGAGCTGTGGCCGCAAGGTAGTTGGTGCCTGTCGTGGCGGTAATCCTAGAACCCGTTGGTGGACACCGGCGGTGAGGGATGCCGTCAAGCTGAAGAAGGAGTCCTATCGGGTTCTTTTGGCTCATAGGACTCCTGAGGCAGCGGACAGGTACCGACAGGCCAAGCGGTGTGCGGCTTCAGCGGTTGCGGAGGCAAAAACTCGGACATGGGAGGAGTTCGGGGGTAGCCATGGAAAACGACTTCCGGACGGCTTCGAAGCGATTCTGGACCACCATCCGCCGCCTCAGGAAGGGGAAGCAGTGCACTATCAACACCGTGTATGGTGAGGATGGTGTTCTGCTGACCTCGACTGCGGATGTTGTGGATCGGTGGAGGGAATACTTCGAAGACCTCCTCAATCCCACCAACACGTCTTCCTATGAGGAAGCAGTGCCTGGGGAATCTGTGGTGGGCTCTTCTATTTCTGGGGCTGAGGTTGCTGAGGTAGTTAAAAAGCTCCTCGGTGGCAAGGCCCCGGGGGTGGATGAGATCCGCCCGGAGTTCCTTAAGGCTCTGGATGCTGTGGGGCTGTCTTGGTTGACAAGACTCTGCAGCATCGCGTGGACATCGGGGGCGGTACCTCTGGATTGGCAGACCGGCGTGGTGGTTCCTCTCTTTAAGAAGGGGAACCGGAGGGTGTGTTCTAACTATCGTGGGATCACACTCCTCAGCCTTCCCGGTAAGGTCTATTCAGGTGTACTGGAGAGGAGGCTACGCCGGATAGTCGAACCTCGGATTCAGGAGGAACAGTGTGGTTTTCGTCCTGGTCGTGGAACTGTGGACCAGCTCTATACTCTCGGCAGGGTCCTTGAGGGTGCATGGGAGTTTGCCCAACCAGTCTACATGTGTTTTGTGGACTTAGAGAAGGCATTCGACCGTGTCCCTCGGGAAGTCCTGTGGGGAGTGCTCAGAGAGTATGGGGTATCGGACTGTCTGATTTTGGCGGTCCGCTCCCTGTATGATCAGTGTCAGAGCTTGGTCCGCATTGCCGGCAGTAAGTCGGACACGTTTCCAGTGAGGGTTGGACTCCGCCAAGGCTGCCCTTTGTCACCGATTCTGTTCATAACTTTTATGGACAGAATTTCTAGGCGCAGTCAAGGCGTTGAGGGGATCTGGTTTGGTGGCTGCAGGATTAGGTCTCTGCTTTTTGCAGATGATGTGGTCCTGATGGCTTCATCTGGCCAGGATCTTCAGCTCTCGCTGGATCGGTTCGCAGCTGAGTGTGAAGCGACTGGGATGAGAATCAGCACCTCCAAGTCCGAGTCCATGGTTCTCGCCCGGAAAAGGGTGGAATGCCATCTTTGGGTTGGGGAGGAGACCCTGCCCCAAGTGGAGGAGTTCAAGTACCTCGGAGTCTTGTTCACGAGTGAGAGAAGAGTGGATCGTGAGATCGACAGGCGGATCGGTGCGGCATCTTCAGTAATGCGGACGCTGTATCGATCCGTTGTGGTGAAGAAGGAGCTGAGCCGGAAGGCAAAGCTCTCAATTTACCGGTCGATTTATGTTCCCATCCTCACCTATGGTCATGAGCTTTGGGTTATGACCGAAAGGACAAGATCACGGGTACAAGCGGCCGAAATGAGTTTCCTCCGCCGGGTGGCGGGGCTTTCCCTTAGAGATAGGGTGAGAAGCTCTGCCATCAGGGGGGAGCTCAAAGTAAAGCCGCTGCTCCTCCACATGGAGAGGAGCCAGATGAGGTGGTTCGGGCATCTGGTCAGGATGCCACCCGATCGCCTCCCTCGGGAGGTGTTTAGGGCACGTCCGACCGGTAGGAGGCCACGGGGAAGACCCAGGACACGTTGGGAAGACTATGTCTCCCGGCTGGCCTGGGAACGCCTCGGGGTCCCACAGGAAGAGCTGGACGAAGTGGCTGGGGAGAGGGAAGTCTGGGCTTCCCTGCTTAGGCTGCTGCCCCCGCGACCCGACCTCGGATAAGCGGAAGAAGATGGATGGATGGATGGATAATAACTTCATTTAAATAAAAATATATTA